>NC_137191.1:21606046-21706046 GCF_960531495.2 Zeus faber
GAAACACCTTGGATCGCTAAAAATGCCACTAAGATTTATAAGGATGAATAAGAATAATTAAATAATGATAGAGTAATACATTAAAGATAGCTAAAAAGTATAAAGTCCAGCAAGTTATTATGTGCTAGTAGCTGAAACTCCCAGTCTGTTTGACCGCAGGGTAGGGAAATCCTTCCAGAAGGGGCGGACTGGACAGTTAGGAGTGGCACGAGCCTTCCTAAGCACCGATACAGATTAAGGAACAGCATTCGTTATACAAACATTTAAATGATCGAAATCATCTTCTTCTTCCAGGTTCCTTCTTTCCGGCCATGAAGCCGTCTGAAAGCCTGTTCAAGGTGGTCTTCTGGCTGGGTTACTTCAACAGCTGCATCAACCCCATGATCTACCCTTGCTCCAGCAAGGAGTTCCAGAGGGCCTTCACCCGTCTCCTCCGCTGCCGCTGCCAGCGGCGACGGAGGGTCCTGCGCCGCTTCTACGACCAGCGGTGGAGGACGGCGGTCAGGGGCGTGAACAGGGACGGCATTGGCGACTACCGGTCCGACATGGCCATACACGAACCCAACGGCAACTCTTTGCTGTACAAAGGCGGGGGGAGTCCGTTGAGCTTCAAAGGGTGGGACCTGTTACCGCCGCTGCAGAAGTCGTCCTTCCAGCTCAAAGGGACGATGAACAACCTGTCGAAAAAAATCAAGGGGGATGCAGGTAAAGGCACGGCGGCGGCGGCGGCCCTGGGTCGGACAGAGATCGATACGGTTTCTATGGGGATTTATGAGGCCTGTGAGCAAAGCAGCTATCAGATCTATGACTTGAGCGAGTGCTATGGCCTCAAGGAGACTGACATTTGAAGGGATCCCAGGGGACACTGATCTTCCCTGGATGGGTACTTCATGGACCGACTTGTCAGCAAGACTAATGGAATATAGTTTCTGTTGGGGAAAAAAAAAAAAAAAAAAAAAAAAAAAAAAAAGCGTATGATAACGGTTTTGTATTGTGACTTTGCGCAAAGCCGGGTTTCGGAATGAGTGGTTTCATTCAAGCACGGATGCGTTTAAAGCAAACAAAAAAAACCGTCATGTCAGGTCATACTGTTGATTTAAAGGGAACCTTTGGTTGTTTCAAATCTGTGATTTGAAGTCGTCCAAATCCAACTCTTCAGGTCTAGAGCATTCAGTCATTGTTTTGTTTAGAACCCATGATGGCCTTCTACGCATTTTATCAATTAATCATGAATGACATGAAGAATGATAATGTTAAAAATAGAGAAGGTTTTGTTCTAAAATCCTGTTTGACTGTGGTTAAAGGAATTTAAAGTGGAGAAACAATAGATTCCCACTGGAATGTCTGACCTGTGCTGAATACTATGTTCTGGGAAAAACTTGATTTGTTCGCCAATTACTTGTTTTGCTTGGATCAGGCATTGTACGTAGAGTTAATGGACAAGAAAAATATAATTGATAGAACACTACTTCCCTCAGTTGTTCTTTTCCATGGGTTCAAAAGGGTCAATTTGCCTTTGAGGGGACTACTTGCCAGGATAAATCCATGACTTGGCATATCTGCCTGCAATGTACATTTCTAAAACTGGCAACAGCTTCAAGAACTTTCTCGGGTTTGTTTGTTTGCTTTGACATTTGTAAACGTACGCTGTGAAGTGAAATGAAACAGGCAAGAAAACATGGCTTGAGTGTGTAACCGTTCTTTTGTCGGCTTTTTTTTGTCCACTTTGCTCCACATAAACATAGACAAGGTGAAATGCCTCCGATCCATTTTCAGAAGGAGTACCCGTCGTTGTTTTATGACGACACTAACACTACTGCCTTTGCAGTTTTTGTCCATCCCAGCAGATGTCAGCCTTGATAAAAATTGATTAACATCCTGCGAGTCTTCATTATGGCCACAAAGGCTGACTTTGTGTTAATCAGCTTAATCAGTTAATCAGAGGAAAAGTAACAAAGGTTTGTAAGATTAAGCGTCCGTCAAAGAATAATACATTTGTGGACATTGTGATGTAAAATATTTATTTCATTCCATATATTCAAATCAACGCAAGACAGCAACTGGGAAGCTCCACATGGGTGAGGTGAAGCAAATTGAGTTTTCTATATAACATAACATAATCCTTGGCTGATGTAGTGTCTTTGAGTAAGAAGCTGCCGCAACCCACTCAGTTTGAAAAACATGGCAAGATAATCAGTATTAAAAATAACCACCATGAATTGGATTGAGGTTATTTGGAGCAGGTTAATCTTATCTCCACCATGACGTTTGTGGAGAGGCTAGGGCAAGTGAATGGCTTTAAAAGTTACGCGGTGTGTACTCTGCAGCAGGGGTTTCCAACCTATTTTCAGCCAAAGCCCAATTCAATCTGAGACCCCTATTTAAAATAAGTGAGTTCATTTTATCATGTATTAATTAGTGGTTGGTGGTTGTTCTGGTCTTAATTGGATCTATTTTCATGGTAGAGAGGGCAAGGTTTTTAGGGCGTCCAATACATTCTAACATATAATCATCGATTTTGTTCCAAGTCATACTTAAACTTGGAGCAAAATCCATGATTTTTTTGAATTTTGGAACCGGTATTTGATTATTCGGAAACTCGCGACTGAAATCGTCTATGCAGGTCACATCGGCCATGCGACCCGCCCTGGGATCTCTGGCCAGCTAGCTGTGGGGTTCGCTAGAGAAGACGAGGTTGGGAACCCCTGCTCTTTACGGTCCTCCTCCGGTCACAGGTGTCACAGGGATGTGAGCCGCCAGGTGGCTCTATCGCGTCGATCTTGTTGGTGGGCTTTATGTGAGGCTCATGCTGAGCTCATTTTTTATATGCGACGTCCGACACAACAAGCCCCCATATGGTTTTGAAAAGGTCACAGTGTTGCCAGGCGCCGTGGTAAAGTACTAAACCTGCTTGTAGGTGTTACTACGTTCCCTAGTTTCACCTCACATAAGCCTGAAACAGAAGACATGCTGTGCATACTAAATGTAATCCTGTGATGAAATGATGAAAACAAATGAGCTGAGCTGCTTACATTTTCACCATAATTGCTTGAGCCACGGTGTGCTTGTGAATTGTGATATTCCGTTTTATTCTAGACTGAATACAAATTGAATAGAAAGCAAATTTAGTTTGGAAGAACAAATCAAATATTGAGCCTGCATGACGGGATACCGCTCAAAGAGAAGAACACTTTTCAGCTAAATTTTCCTGAAAAGTGTCTATTTATCAGTGTGCTTTCTCTTTCCTTAGTCATACTACTGTAAAGCCCAATTCTTGGCTGTTATTTTGTTGATTTAAATGGCTGGTCTGCCTGGTGCCATTACCCAGTGCAGTCAGTGGTAATCATAGGCATAATAGCCATGTTTCATTTTTCCAGTTTTTACTCTCAAAGGGGAATCTATGAATAGACTCTTATCAGTGGTTTCCAATAAGTTAACATTTTAAATAAATGACTGCCTACGGAGGTCAGGTCAGGTTTGTAAATGGAGCATACTGAACGCCAATCAACATTATTATCTTTTACCATGCTCCCCATGTAAGCAGGTTAATATTGTAGAAGCAACTACATTGTTTCAAAGGTGAGTACATGAACACGCTGGCAACATTTTCAAACACCCTACTCTTCAGGTCTACATTATGTGAAATTCCGTCTCTGCTGACACTGATTTGATATTAAGATAGAATAAGTGCATCCGATAATGTATAGAATGGGTACGGAAGAGTTAAAGGGTTTCATAACATTTGAACACAGCCAGGGAGCCCCAGAATCATGTATTATATGGTTAATAATTGCTAAGAATGGAAGGAATAGAGCAGTGGTGTGGGTATGGTTATATTGGCTGGTTTTGGATCCCAAAGTAAAAACCCCATTGATTATTCCTGAAGACACTGCTACATGAAGAGCTTTTAGGGCCTTGCCAAACCTTGGATGAGCATCGAACTCCACTGGATAAATCATCGGTAGATGCAATTAGCCTTACCGTCGGTTACAGTCTCGAAAACAATCGCAAGAGCAAGTCTGTGTACATAACAGCAAAATCCCTTGTCCCTGTTTTCCCTGTCCTTTAACTGAAGGCTTTGTAGCACTCCACTCTAACATAAACCAATTTGATCTTTGGCCTTGTTTGCAGCTCAACCTTCAATGTGCAACCAACGATTTAAGACCGTGCTGTCATGGGAGAAGAGCAGCAGGAGACCTGCCAAAATCGGATTGAAACCATCTTCTATGCATCTCCGAAGTTCCCCAAACTCTTTAGCGCGACATTAGAATCATAACACAGATTAGTATCCCACGCTCCACTTCTTACGCCACTGACCCAAAGACAAATCAATTGGATGACTGATCTTCTGCGCCGTGACGGTAGGTGGCTGAAGGAGGTAAGTCAACTATGAGTCCTAAAAGGGAATTGCATTAAGGACGATGCAATTGCAGAGCTAAAAGAAAATCCAACGTCATCAGTGGGGAAGTTTGAAAGAAATCCTCCATTTAAAATCAACCTGGATACACAAATCACAAGAACCCCGTAAGAACCTCGTGTTCGCAAAACATAATGATGGATTGTCAGTGTGGAACACATGTTTGGCCCTGTGCTGACAGTCAGACCAGAGAGCAGTTTGCTCAGTTGGTATGCGCTCATGTCACATCACTGTTTTACAGAATCAACAGGAGAGTAGAGGAGATTCCTTTTCTCGTACAGCAACTCTAAGCATTTTATTTGCGTTGCTTGTGGTTGCTCGAATCAATCTGATTCAGAAAGAAACATGCTTAAGTGTTTTTTATCGAGTTCTTGTTTGTGTTTGGTCTTTGGGTGCAGCGCCTGTGTGAGGAGCGAGGGAGCGTGTGAGCTTCACCTTGGAAAAATAAATGACGCTTGAGTTCTCGATTTGTGCGTGCAGCCCACCTACATAAAAAAAAAAAAAAAAAAAAAAAAACCTTTTTGGCGTCCATACTCACAAAAGCTTTCATTTCCGGTGTGACGCAAAGATCTGTAGCGTGCAGTTATGTCAATGTGCCAATGTCCACTAACGTTCTCTACTTAACGTAAGTTCTCACCAAATCTGTGACGAATCGTTTCTTTCCAGGCTGTATTGATTTTTTCTTTTCAAGTAGCATCGGTCTCCATCACATCTTTGTATCTCTGTCAAACATTGGCTTTCAAGCTGATGACATTCTTCAAGCATGGCTTTTCTTGTTCCACTCCATTAATCATGACCACCAAAACATTACGCTCGTAGGAAAAACCCCACCTCAAAGCCGTGCTGTTGCAACCCTCCTATTATTTATTGCAATTTTAAGATATCGAACAGAAGAAAGTGATTTTTCATAGACTAAGATGAGTTCCCAATGTTGGACAGCTTATTAGGACCACAGAAGAACACAGGGATTTTTCTTTACAGGTGAGAATAATATATAATTTTCTTTACTTGAAATCTCTGATATCGTAAATTATAATATATAATATAATATATAATAAAGTCAAAATGTTATGAAAACCAAAGTCAGTAAAAAAAGAGTTGGACATTTTCACAAAAAATGCTGAATTTTTTATGCATTTTTGAAGAGATTACAAGAACCAGAATCTCTAGAAATGTACAGCTTATTCTGTAAATTTGAGTGAAATAGGCATTCCATAAACTACATCTGTCATTACATTTTTAATTACATCTGTTACATTTATTTCTTCATTTTTGTATTTTTTTTTAACTTTAACTTTGTTGTTGTCACTTTGACTTGTTTTTCTACTATTTATCTTATTGACACAGAGAGTAAGCATTTAATTGCGACAGTAACATGACACTGCAATGTTATGCTTTGACAAACCACCATCACCAGTTTCTTTCCCCTTTCACACAGATCAGTCCTCTGGTCAAAGGTTCACAGCGTCAACAACTTAGTTTGTGTCACATAAATTCACACATAACCCAGCAGTGTGTTATACAATATATATACAGTATATATATATATATATATATATATATATATATATATATATATATATATATATATATATACATATATATATATATACTGTATTATGTATGTATATATTATGTATATATATATATATATATATATATATATATATATATATATATATATATATATATATATATATATAAGAAATACATGTCACAATACAAAAATCCCCAAAGATGAATACTAGATAAAATTATATTTAAATACAGTCAGAAAATATGGCATGTTTAGGCGCACATTTTTAATTCTGTTTCCAAACTGAGGCAAAATTTTCAACTTTGAACAATGAATATGTCATAGAAATACAAATACTTTTACGTAAATACTTATATTATTACATATATTTATCACTCTTCAACATTTGACTGAAGAGTATTTGCATTGCTTAAGCTATTGTGATGTTTTGACTGCGTAATTTGCTGCTTCACATTTGAATAATTTGTTTATTACTCACTTTAAAGAGCACAGCATGAGATTCCCTAATGTTACGCCTTGCAATTAAATTCTCAATTTATTCAAACCAATAAACACAGTGCCTCGATTGTGTTCATCATTTATCCTGACCTATCGCTCACCAACGTGCTAACAAAAGGTAAATATGTTCAGATTGGACTTCCTGGGTTAGCCTAATTTTCTCGCAGGATGGGAAAATCAAGCATTTCATTGCCATTTAAGGCTCTTAACTCAACGGGTAAAAAACAATACAGAATCTTACAAAGTTCAGCATTACCATCGGTTTGCATCTTTCAATAAATGTGTCTAAGATAATTCAGTACAAGAACCATGTTATTTAATGTCTTTATCATGACATATTTAATAAAAACCTGGTTGTTGTCACATGAAGAGCATTCTAGCGGTGATCCATACGTTCCGTTCCTTCCTTCCTGGTTTGGGATAGGTCAACACCGGGGGATGACCCAGGCAAGCATATCCTGCAGCCCATGATCATGAGAAAAGCCCTGCGGAAGGAGCGATTGAAAAAGCCGTACAGGAAGGGATTAAGAGACGAGTTGATATATCCTAGCCACAAGAACACATCCCACACCATCCCCGCTGTGCTGTACTCGATGAAGGGGTCCACGATGTTGACCGTGAAGAAGGGCAACCAGAAGAGCAAAAAAACGCCCATGATGATCCCCAAGGTCTTAGCGGCCTTCCTCTCCCTCCTAATAGTATTCCGCTGTCTCTGCTTCTTGCTGGAGTCCTTGCTCACACCTGCAGCCATTTGACTTTCCATGGCACTGATCTGCATGGCCTGCCGTCTCGCCGCCTTATAGATCTTCCAGTAGGCCACCAGCATAATGACCATCGGGAGGTAAAAAGCCACCATGGAGGCCATGACGGCGTAGTGGCGGTTGACCAGGAGAACACAAACACCTTCGGGCAGTGGGATGTCCACGCCAGCCGCGTGGAGACCTAGCATGATAGGGCCAAAGGAGATGAGCAAGGGGACGGCCCAGCACACCACAATAAGCAGGACCACCCGACTCTGTGACATCTTCAGGGAGTAGACCAAGGGGTTGCAGACAGCGTAGTAGCGGTCAAAGGCAATGCAGCTGAGGTGGAATATGGAGGCGGTGCAGAGCATGACGTCAAGGCTGGAATGAAGCTGGCAGAAGAGGACCCCAAAGTACCAGCAGCCCTCCATGGTGCGAATCATACTGAAGGGCATCACCACAAGGCCCACCAGACAGTCGGCGACTGCCAAGGACATGACAAAGGAGTTTGTGGGGGACTGCAACTGCTTGAAGTAGGCGATGGACAGTACCACCAGGAAGTTGCCGACCACGGTGCAGATGATACCTACGGTGAGGAAGACATAGAGGGCCATGCGAGAGGTCTGGTTCCTCACTATAGAGCAGACTGGAAATTCACTCCAGAGAGAGATGTTGGCAGCCTCCCGTGGGTCAAAGCTGCTGTTATCCATGTTCTGATCAGTCTCTGTAAAACAAAAAATACGACGGTTTATTCAACCACTTCGTTTGAGTAGGTGTTAGCTTAGGAGACTTTCAAAATAAGAGGGCAGAGGCAAACAAACCCCAACACAATCCCTTTTGTTGCAGACCTTGAGTAACAAAATTGGGTGTTTAAGTTTGACAAAGTGAATTTGAATCACTGTTTGTTGAGATCACCCGGCAGCTCGGTCTTATCTAGGATGTCGTGTTCTTGTTTGGTTTTGTTGAGAAAAGCCAGATGCACCTCTCTCACCTATTCCACTCTGACTAGTTTCATACCATTACCATCAACGTGTTTAATGAGAAACACAACAAAACACAACTGTCCAATATAATTGCTAGAGTAACATAATGTTTAGTGCGTCATTTTGGAATAGTGTCAAGCATAAAATGATTAGTTGTATGACCTCTCTCTGGGCTCTGTCTCTAGGTGACTTTTTTGGAATTTCCCCCCCTTAGGTCAACTGTTATCGGGTCTGTGAGAGGACGGCAGACTAACATAGCAGCTTCCAGTATCACAGAGTTTCGCAACAGCAGGAGAGTCAGCTCATCTTGTGCCACAGCTGTGGAAACTGTGGCACACAGCTTAAAAGAATGGTTCTAGTTGAATTAGAATGTGTTTTCTAATGAACACCATCGGGACTGTGCAGGTAAAAGAGTTGCTGTTTCCAAGGTAACGCTTTAGATTTGTGGTCCCTTAGAAAGGAATTAAGTAATACCAACCAAATGTTCATCACAGATTACTCCTGTTTCAGCATCTCAACATTGGCGCCTTTAGCCACATAAAAATCCCAACATGGCCAGTCACCAAAATATACCCAGGCACTGTTTCTTCCCGGCTCTCCTGCCAGACTGCGTTGGTCCTCCAGTCAAGGACCGCTGTCTGTCCCAAAAGCTAGAGAACTCAGAGCCAATACCGGAAAAAAGCACCAACAGTGCTTTTGCAGAATTGGCTCAAAGACTGTGGAATAACTTGGCACATAGTGTGATGGTTTTTTTTTATCCAGTAGATACACATATCGCTTAGCTTTCAGCTGACTTTGCTTTGACAAAACAGCCACTATTCCCTCCATCACACCCAGGTAAGAATGATGAGTGCACCCCAGAAACCACCCTTTATTCTACTTCAGAATTCAGACCGTTTGCCAAATGGAAAGGAAGAAAGGAAGGAATGTTTCTTTTCCTCATTATCAATTCATTTCTTTTGATTTTGTTTTGTTCTTCCCTTCCGAAAACTATGTTGAACGTCCATCAATCTGGATGATCTTTACAATAATAATCAAATCAATTTTGTTGACAGAATCAGAAATGTTGGAAAATTGTTTCACGAGCGATCAAAATAATATTCCAAATAATAAACCCCTATCTGGTTGCTTTAAAAAAAAATTTTTTAAGAAAAACTATTAAAAATAAAAACATTTATTTTTCAATAGTACCTGATAGTGAAGTAAATGCTCATCGCTAAACTTGGACTCATGGACTGAGACTCTGATTTATTCCAATAACTCCTATTTTTACCACCTTGCTCAATTACGTATAGATATTCAGAGGACGCCTCCAGTAAATTTTTGGCTCATCTTGCCCCCACTTGCCTCACCCCTAAAGAAATGCTCCAGACAGATGTATTTAAGCTCTGAATTATTGGACATCGATCTCCTGTCAGGACATAAAGGCTTTTGGCAGAATTGTCCAGAATTGTAAAAAGTCTGGGGAGCCGAAGTTCACGACCTCATCAGAAATATCACAGCATTATCATGAGAGAAATATGTGTTCTTCAAAAACATGTTCCAACACAGGTCCTGCCTTGGACTTCTCCCAACAACTACTATATATTTGGATATTTGGCTATATTTGATTTTCCAGTGCCAGTCTGATTATCCCTCCTTGGATCTGCCGTCAAGGGAGATTTCCAAGCGTCCACCAACAATATATACTGTACACCCAAGTGTAAAAAAAAAATATATATATTGGTATTTAAAGAATATTTCTTACCCATATATACTTTTTCATGAGTATAATAATACAAATTTAAAGTATAGCTTTCTCATACCAGTCATTAATACGCTATAAGTTTAGTGTACTGTAAGTACAGTTATAAAAAGTACAGAAAAACATGAACCTAACTTAAGCTGAACTTTAGTGTTCTTGTTATTTTTATTGTAGCATGTTATTTTGGCGGTTAAAAAACACCAAAAATACATAAAAAAAATATTTTTAATATATTTCAGTACAATTTCTAATAGTATACGTACAACTTAAGTGGTCTTAATTCAACACAAATTTAGTACTTGCAAATATACAAAACGTATACTAAATATACTTTCAGATAACACACTTAAGTATACTTTTGTTTCTTTGGGTAATCACTGTTATTTCAGATTGGGATCAGCGCTCTCCATTATACCGACTGAGTCGGTCTCCTTTTATACTGTAACGCTGTATTTGAAGTGCATTTGCACTTGATTTGTCCTGTTTTATGTTCCATAATGTCTGCCCTCAAACCTAAAACATTGAAAAATATAAATCTAAATCTCATTTATTGTTTATATTTATCTAATTGGTGTTGTATTCATTACGCTTAAATCTGAAAGGATCCTGTGTCGACATCAAAGAGCCATTTGATGCATTCAAGCGTGTCGCTTTTGCACGATCAACTTAGTCTGCCTTTTTTCAAAAAAAGCGAATTATTAGTCAATATGACTACACGTTCGAAACTAGGAATAAGCCGTAATTCTATCAAAATCTTGTATCACTATTTTCCTTTGAGACAAAATCTGTTAGCTTGACAGTTCATCAAGGGAGGACATTCTTTCACCTCTGTTGTCAAACGTGTATACATTGAAGTATAAATGTAATTAGTAAAAAAGTATAAATGATGTAAAAAATTATGAACAAATAACAAATATACAACAATCATAATTATAACTGGTATTGTTATAATAATAATAATAAGAAGAAGAAGAAGAATAATAAGAATAATAAGAATCAAAAAAATATTATTTTATATATAGGCAGTATAACTCATTGTCTGTATTAATACAGTACATTGATGAAAAATGACATATGTTTAAGAAGGAGTTCAGTGATTCTGAATGAAAAGGAATATGAGAATGGAAAATTACTGTATCTTTAGTATCTATCTTTAGTAGTGTATCTTAACAAATTTTTAGGCGAAACATTGTGACTCTGTCTATTCACAGCTCTTCCTCATCATCATTATTTGATAAAATTATACAGCCAGTTAATTAACATCCAATAATTGTATTAGATTTGGCTGTGAATGTTTCCTGCTTGCCAAATAATGAAAGGTCACTCACCTCTAAGAACAATGGAGGGGCCCCTGTGTTCATGCCTGGACGTGGATCCTCCTGGAGCGTACAATCCCCCAAATCCGTTTGAATTCAACCGGTGATGAGGGAGGACGAAAGAAGAACGACAGAATGAACGCCGAGCATGGTGACAAGTCTGTTAAGTCGCCCCCTAGAAACCCCGATTCCATTTGACGGACAGATGGGCAGACAGATAGACAATAGTAATATAAAAATACAATTAAATATAAAATATAAATATAAAAAATAATATATGAAACATATAAAATAAAATGGCAATATGCAATAAACCTAAGAATTATGTGTATATACTGTGTGTGTATATATATATATATATATATATATATATATATGTATGTATAAAAATACATGCATACAGTGTACTGTGTATATTCTACATATAATATGATACACAATAACCTAAGAAATAACTAGAAGATAGGAAAAATGGAATTCTACAATATGCCTAAAATGAACAATAAACAATAAGATAATAATGGACCACAAAAACTTACCCCAAAACACACTCACAGAGACAATGAACAGGAAGAATGTGACCAAAGATGATAAACACAGATCAAAAGGGTCGACTAACATGGGATCGGCCACGGCACCTTGTCAACCAGTGTTGGAGCTCATATCTGATTTTAAAAACATCAGCGTCTGAGATAAATGGAACGATAGCGTTACATGTGATCGCTGCCTTTCATGTGACTGAGCGCAGCCGAGCCTGAATACCTTGGGCCTCCCTGCCAGAGACGGACGCTGTTCGAGTGCAGCCAAACACCTTCTAATTAAACATCGGGGGATATTTTTTTTAATGAGGGACGCCATGAAAAAGCAAAACAAAAAACGGGCAGATCGGCTCCATGGCTTACAGGGTTTTTTTCCAGACCAGTCATTCATATGTGTAATGTGAGTGCAGCTCATCGAGACTGGCTGCCCATCTGCTGCTTTGTGTCCTGGAGAGGTTGATTTTGTGGAGCTTTGTGCCGTTTGTGAGAGGGGCCAAATATACCGCGACCCTCCTCTGTTGATTAAACATATCATTATAAAACTGTCGAATGCGATTTTAACTTTGTGTTAATACACTCCAAAATCAAAAGAAACGCTCCGTTGCAATAAGGGAGCGAGTTTATGTTGTTATTACACGGCTCTTTTTCTTTTCTTCTTCTTTCTCTTGTCTATTTTACATTTATGCGTCATGACCTGCAGTACTTGCGTTTTACTTTCTTATTATATATTATTATGTTTATTGCTATTGTTGCGCAACAAACATCAAGACAAATTCCTTGTTTGTGTGAACTTACTTGGTTAAAACTTACTTAAATCCTGAAATTAATCAGCAAGGCAATAAAAATATCAATGAAAGTAAATATAAACATAAAATATAAAATATTAATTAGTAAATAATACGCCTGACGGACTGGGGGCGGAGGCGGTGGTGCGCCCCTGCCCCCACGCCGGCCAGGTGAAGTGGGGAGGATCTGTCATCACTTTCATTGCCCCGCGGGGTTCGGTGAGACCCTTCGAATCTGATGCGAAGTTGCCCCTTTCAAGCACGCAGAGTGAGAAAGGGAAACTCCTGCAGCGCGCACACCGTGACGGCGGTGCAGGTCCGTAATCATTTTTCTTCAGGTGACAGTAGTGCCAACCTTTTCCCCAGGGCGTTAAGCGAGTACGGGGAGGAGTACAGCGCATGCTCCAGTGACCTGGAGTGTTGCAGGCCTTACGGTATCTAACTTGCTGAACATAATGTCTGCAGTCTGTAGATGATGATAAATCACATCCACCACACCAGCAGTACCACACAACATCGTTTGCAGTCGGGGGGATCACCAAAGTATTCTAGAGCAAAACTGCCGGCAAGTCAGACCCCCACACACACACAACAACAGCAGACCATTTACACTCAAACACAGACTCAAACAAAGCTGTACCACACACTATCAACTCGCCAAAGAGGTGGGCAGATGTGTGACTATCGTACAGCGTCTTGGCCTGTGCCTGACTAACATTAAAGGCATAGCCCACCTAATGATATAAATGTGTCAGCTGTTTTCATCCTATGAAAATGGTCAAATAGAAAAAATAAATCAACATCCCACTTTGTAGATCCTGTACTGGTACAGCCAGAATAGTTTAAGACTCCTATATTTCCCATTAATTCAGAAGTCAGAAACGTATTGCTCCTATGGGAAATAAATATAAATAATATATAAATAAAATATGTTTTTATTTGTTCTATTGCACTATTTTAAAGGTGAGATGGGTGGTCCATGCCTTTAAGTGGTAGCGAGGCTAATGTTTCAGTCTTCACGCTTCTGTGGCCGGCTGGCCTTTTTCATTGGCCTCAGTAATTGAACAAGGTCGTCATTCGGCAGGCGGGCAGTCAAGTTGTCAATAACTGCTTGGTAAAATTAAGGGCTATTTATTTTCCTGCTCTAACCAAAATCGGTCACACCTTTAAACAGGCCAGCCAAGATGGTCTGTTGACCCCCCTGTTCTGCATTTTAATTGCAGTTTGCATTTAAATTTTCTGTCGGATGTGGCAGTGACTGCCAACAACTGCTGTGTCTCTTCGCTGCAGCTTCAGTGAGAGGCTCTGCAGTCCCCTTAAAACATCTTTCCTGCGAGCCGAATCACACAAAAAAAAATTGCATTGGTGAGGTACTTCAACAGCCCAGTGTACTTCTTCCTCGCGCTGTCAGAATGAGATCGGGCCTTCACCTTCAGCTTTAAAACGTTTTTTTTTTTCCCAGAGCCAGGAAACCCTTCTGCGCCGCTCTCACGGTGTTAAAACAACTGGCGGCCCATCTTGTGGTGAGGACCCGACCAAACTTCAGAATTTGAACGTTGAGGTCATCTGCTGCTTCTTGTAGCAACCGTGCGGTTTTGTGGGACTGCTGAAACCAGTGGTATCGCTTTGAGATTAACATTTCAAAACGATTGCAGCTGGACACAGATTCCAATGGAAGTCGCGTTTTAATTTGGCGATTTTTGATTTTTGTAGCTAGTCGAAACTGAAGCTCCATCAGCTGCAATGCTTATGAGATTTCTGTGTTTAAAAAAACAAAAACAAAAAGATCATCCGGGCCAGCAAACTTCTTCTCAGCCATTTAAATGGAATTGCCACCAGTGCAGTTCAGTTCACCTACATCTAGAAAAAATGTTATCGACATCACCATCTCAAGTGACTGTATATTGCATCTGATGATGTATGTTTGCTCGACCAAACTCTGTGCCCTCATCAATTTGTTCTTTCTTTTTCTTTTGTTCTTCTCTTTTATATTTGACACCACAGTTTCAGCACAGGAGTGGTCAGAGGAGTGCAGATTTCCCACTACAGTTCCATTAATTTCTTGCAGCTTCATCAGTGGAGTCATCTTTCTAAATGCCGGTCTTTCACTTGCAATTGCATATGCAAGTTCTGAATGAGGTTTACTGAATAAACTTGCATTTGTTTCCATCACTCTTTTTGGCAGTTTCCTTCTGTTTCCGGCTGTTACAGTAGCCCTCTGATGTGATGCACTATTTCTGTGCTGGTGAGGTTTCATTACCGGTGTCTTTTGACAACTACTGCTCACTACTCTATTGATACATTCATCAGAGAAGTGCATTCCAGGTCCTTGTAGGAAAGTCTTGGCATCTCTGCATGAGCTGCATCCTATTTTACCATCCTTTATGTACAGCCAAGGGTTCCTGTCCTTCCGGCCATGCCGCTGCTCTCTTGTCCAGCAATCAGGTGTTTGTTGTCCTGTCTTCTCTGGTCACTCATGCGATGGTGGCTCATTTGGTGGCCGATGATCTCCGGCTCCTTCCGTCTTCAGAACGATGTTGATATTTTTATGTTGTCGAGATACAAATAAGGGTAAGAAAACTGTGATGGTGTAATGCTTTCTTTACTATCAGTCGCCAACACTTTTTTAAAAGTCTGAGCATATTAGTATTTTGTATAAAGTACTATTTGCCTAAATATCTGGTTTGATGGCATACATCTTGAAGTGCAATCTCCTTTCCAACTCACCTCTTAGCTACTAGGTCCTGCCTGCTCACTGTCTCCCTGACCTCCTCATCCCTGCTGACGACTGTCATTCTGACCTCCCTCTGCTTCCTTAATACCTTCCTTAATTTTTTAATAACAGCACATACATGTAAAACTCACCACCTCCCATACTATCCTGCTCAGGATGCCTGCATGAGTCATGATAACCACAGGAAATATAAGTTGTATTATCATCTCTTAGTCCTATTTTTTTACAATTTCAACAATTACTCATGTTGACTTTGACACAGAGTCAACATGAGCGGGGCATCCAGCGGGGCTGCTGCGATTCCACGTTCGAGCAAGCACCCATCTTCCACCTCTCGCCCACTCCCTCCATCTCTCTCTCTCACTCTGATCTGCTTCTCCACCTCTCCTTCTCTATCCTCCTCCCCTCTCCCCTCTCTCCTCACCTCGCACAAACACCACCGAGCAACATGCACTGAGCCTGCACAATCCTTCGGTCAATACATATACCCAGTGTAACCCCGTTGGGAAATGTTAATATTATTATTATTATTATATTTTTTATTATTATTATAATTATTATTATTATTTGTAGTAGTACTACTACTTCTAGTAGTAGTAGTAGTAGTAGTAGTATAGTAACGTCAATAATAATAATAATAATAATAATAATAATAATAATAAATGTAATACATAAATATATCTGCGGGCAGCAATAAGCGGGGTCCAGGGTAGTCGGCCCTTCATTAAAGTTCAATGGACAAGTGTGCTCTTTGTTCTGGTGTGTTGTCCTGCAGAGGTGTATTTGTTCCAGCCTGGTTACACTGAACTCTATGACTAGCAGTGTTTGCAGCAGTGAGTGGTTTTTCCTACGCCGCAACTAATGGCGGTTATCATACAGAAGGGCTACTTGATTATGGTGAAAATGAGATGCACGATTATTGTACTCAATATTGTGATCACACATCTTGTTCAGATGGTCTGTGGGTTTCGTCAGATCCCTGGCATCCATGAAAGTCTGACATCTGTCCCATCTGCACGCGCGGCCATCTTGGCGAGGACCCTGTCATTGACCAATGACACAAGGCAATGCTATCCATGAGATCCATAAACAACTGACGTCAGTTTTTCAATACAATAAGAAAAGGGCTCCCTCCCCTTCAGGGCTTAACACAGAATGAAAAAATGAATGAATAATAATCAAGTAACGCTGTGTGTGTATGACTGCAGGGGTAGGAGGGGGGGTTGAAGTTAATTGGTGGGTTGTTATAATTGGCGTAAGTTCATCTGATTAGAGGGAGGTGTCCAGGATAGTGGGTAATTGGTCTAGCGGGCGGACGCGGGGTCCCGAGGATGTGTGGATAGAGAGGAGAGATGGAGGTGAGCGACGGATGCGAGTGGAAGCGAGGGAAATTTAGGAGATGTAAATGCTTCGATCTTGGGTGACCCAAGTCTTAATTAGGGGGTTAAACATCCCCCATCCCCCCCGTAATTCAAATGATGAAGGGCATTCTAATTTGACTCCTGGTCTTGAGTCGCCACTCTTTTTTCACCCAGAGTTTTTACGCGAAAGAGGTGCTCATACATTCATCAAACCAAGCGGCCCAACCTCCACTTTGTGGTAACATTTGCCCGGCAGTTTCCGCGTAAATTGCGTTTTGGAGCCGAAATTGCTTTGCGGAATTGAGGAGAGGCGCGTTTCTGTCTCTGTTAAAACACTCACAGAAGCAAAAATTGCAACTGGCGTGCATAGATTTTGAGATATGAGCATTTGTTCGCAGGTCAAATTTGATCATTTCTCCCATACACACTCATTAAAAAACGCTTAGTTTAACACACTCTAAGATTTGCACATTTTCGCCCAAAAATGTCTCTCTATCTATCTATCTATCTATCTATCTATCTATCTATCTATCTGTCTGTCTGTCTGTCTGTCTGTCTGTCTGTCTAAGGCTAAACACAGTCAAAACCCAAACAAAACCAAAAGGAGCGCCTGAGGCACCAGCCTTCCAGAAGGGAGAGAGAAAGTGCATCTTGGAATCACCAGGCTTATAAAGGCTCCAAGCAGGTGACACCAATCCCTCACTGAGGTGAGAAGGGCCGGACAGGGAGAATCTGGAACGAGGGAAGCAGAGGCAGGCCAACACAGATACTGTCATAAGGCCTAGGGCTGTCACGTCCTCCATCACCACTTCTTATCTTCCTCCCCTTTTTGAGACCATCCATCGTTCTCCTCCCTGGATGACCCATCCGCCCAGATGAACGTTCACCATCCTGTGTTTTGGTCAGAGAGTTACCACCAGGTCACCTTGGGATGGAGCTAGGTGCTACTGCGCCCGCGGGGGCTGCCTCTCGCAACTTTAACCCGCAATAAATTACTTTAACACGCTTTCCATCAGGGCAGCGGAATAAACAAGCCGTCACTAACGCAGAAATGCAAATTCAAAATCGACGAATAAGTGCTGTCTGTATATATGGCTTCTAAGAGCTTTCTGGGGGAGACCGAATGGAAATATACAGCTGGTAAAATAATCTTAAAAATAAAATAAAAAGCAGCTTTTAATGGTGAACTAAATTAAAAGCTGCTTCTCAGTCAACTGACATGTCATTGTCATGTCATGTCATTTCAGATTTGCAGACTCTATCCATAAAACATGCACTGATTGCTCATTGTTTT
Source organism: Zeus faber (assembly GCF_960531495.2). NCBI lineage: Eukaryota > Metazoa > Chordata > Actinopteri > Zeiformes > Zeidae > Zeus > Zeus faber. The sequence continues at coordinate 21,623,998 of NC_137191.1, forward strand.
CGGTGCGTGAAAGTGCAAAATTCATACTCTGATCCAGACCTGGATATTTCTCTTCATGCTGGGAAAATATATATTCAATCTACCGCACTACTTATTTAATTTCCTTTTCTTTTTTTACTAACCTTCTGGGAAGGAATAGAATATTTATAAGCTTTTAAGGCACAACTCCTATAGTCCTTTTGATAATGCCATTATGCTCATATTTGTGAACATGTGTTGTTCACCCTTTCAAGTTATGTGGATGAATAATTTAACAGTGTTTTTGGTAGTATAATCAATTATGTTGCGATGATGCAATTAAACACATTTTGAACCTTGTTAGAATTATCCTTAGGGGGAAGACAAAGAAAGCTCAACATTTAACCTTGCACCGTTCCTGTAAATAATATCCTACCATCTTTTTAAACAAATCCTTTTTTTTCTTATGGTACTTATTTTCTCTTAATTAATGCTATTTAAAAAAGAAAGACATTCTAAGCTTGGTTGAAAGATTTTTACACCACATTGCTCTGTAAGTAGATTGATTGATTGATTGTCTCATTCATTCATTTTATTTTTTTTGTTTACACATTTATGAAACAACACGAAAAAACACAAGAAATAACCATTAAAAATAGGATTAATATTTGTGGATTTTTACAGGTTCCTCCCTTTTTCTAAATTTCAGATGCAGGAATCTTGGGGGTGTTGTTGAAAGTGAGCGTTAGTCATTGAATATTGTTCATTAGCGACACCATAATAAACAGTAATCTCACCAAGCTGGGACAATCACCTGCCAATTTTTCCCATTACCATAACAAGAGATTGAAACCTTTAACTGCTGTTGCTCAAATCAAGTATTTGACCAAAATGCATGGCAGCGCATGTGGGACTAATGCATTGCAGCAGGAAGTTCCTTAAAATAGAATGATATTAAAAAGCTCAAAAATGCTTTGCTGCTCGTTGTGACAGTCGACATTATATACAGTACATACAGATTCTCTGAACATTATAACACAAATTCCTTTACAGCAATTAATAGCGTTTGAAGCACTCTGACAATATAAATTCAAAATGAATCATAATCATTGTAGTGAAATGGTCCTTAACTGTCTGTTTTCAAATAGAAATTACAATCGAAATTCTATCTTTACATTTAAATGTAACATGCTGTATATTAAACAGAGCTGTTGGACTGCATTAAATAAAGGAAGTACTGAGGAAAATACATGGAATGGAAAGGCTGTGATGCCTTTGGAGTACAATTATACCCGCTGAGCTAACTACCTGCCTATACCTTCTTTACATCTATTGTACTAGGTCCTTCTCTACCCATGTCCTCCATCTCATTCGGTTAAGGGCAAGTTTTTTCGAGATCTCCCCAGTTGTTCCCAGACTCCCCTTGCCAACTGGGACGGCCTCTTTTTCTCTCCCCCTGGGGACTCCACTTCAGGACTTGTCAGGGAATTGTTGGTAGCTGGTTTCCTGAGGGTGTGACCTGTCCAACTCCACTTTCTTTTCAGCATTTGCAGGTGGATGGGATCCTGTCCATTTCCTTCCACGACATTGCTGACTCTGTCCCTCCACCAGATGTCCAGGATCCTCCTGAGGCAGTTGTTGAGGAACGGTTGTAGTCTGGTTGCTGTTTGCACTGTTGTTCTCCAAGTCTCTTGAAACTAATGTACTGAACTGGAATCCTTACTCATCTTCCCTCCTTCCAAAAACAAGCAACCAAGCAACCAAGCAACCAAGCAACCAACCACTTAATAGTATATTGTTTTCATCTGCTTGGTTATTACAAATGCAAAAGCAAATACACATTTGCCTAATCAAAGGAAAGATGACGTGATGAATGTGGCTGCATACGTGATCCATTGGACTCCATCCTTGATGCAGTGTTGACTCCTGCTACAAGACATGGAGAACATGGAGGACATTGCTGACAGGTTAGCTTCATTTGGTTTGAACCAAACTGTTGGTGCCTTAAATTATGACTAATGTTCATTTAATGTCTTTCACCTGAATGTATCCCGATTCGAACTTCAGCGGCTGATGGGGAACGTGTGGGCTCTGGTAGTGCCTCAGACCCTGAACTATTGCGAGGGATAATGGCCGTTCTCTCGAGCATATTATATATATATATATATATATATATATATATATATATATATATATATATATATACATACTGTATATTGGTCACCATGTCCTCACCGAACCAGATTATGGGGTTGTTCATCACCGTCAAATGACAGATTTGACTAATTTGACAGTGGGGATTACCCAGTACTTCCTGTGCGTATGAAAAATAACACGTTCATTATTTGTGTTACCGTGGCAACATCTGCGTGAGCAGCCCCTCGGTGCGCCTCTTTTCTCTTGCTCACTCACCACCTCCTCCAGGTTGGAGGCTCCAGGATGGCTCGGGGATGTTGTCCCTGCTGCTGAATTGACCAAAATCTAAGAAAATATAGCCTATAGAAATTATTATGTCAACATTCATGTCAACAAAATATTAAATACAAAAAAAAAATGTTATATTCTAATATTAGACAGTGACTCGATGAACAGTTTGTCATGTTGTACTGTAAAATCACAAATCCATCATCTGCGTTCAGCGCAAAAACCCACTGCACATCGCAAGCAAAGCTAAGATGATGATAAGATGAATTCAACAGGTCACTCATTTAGGCCTAACGCCGGTAAAAACACTGAAGCACCGCAATGAAAATAGTGCCGGGAAAAACCATTTAGCAATTAATTTAGCTTTAAAACCAAATGTAAATGTTTTTAAATAACTCCTCAAATTTGACAAATCAGCATGCTGTAGCGTTTTCTTGATTGTGGATTTGTCCCCCTTTACTTGCATTGACCTCCTGATAGAAGGATGGAGCCAGGGGTCCAGGGTGGGGAAAAGGCTAAACCTACCTATGTACTACATGTTGGGTGAGTGTGGTCACGCTATTCCTTTCGACTCCCTCTTTCCTTTCTCCTTTGCGTTTCAGTTACTCACCGGTCCACTGGCCTGGTGGCGTCCCCGGAGTGTCCTTGGTGGGCGGATTGCGTCTCCGATGGCTCAGGCCATAGTCGGTGATCGTGAGGACACCGCGCCTGTCCACCACGCACTTAGAGGAGGCGAGGGGACCGTGGGAGTGCAGAGGACTACGGTGCGGATAATCCATTCCCTTCAGACGCAGGGTTAGACGGGGTTCACGGGCCATTAGTGTTAATGAGAATAAAACGAGCATTAAAAAACATTTAATAGTCCCTTCTAATCAATGCTCAGTGGTGTAGAAATGTAATCGCGTTTACTCCAGGCCGATGTAAATTTAGCATCAATCCCTCTGTTTTACAAGCACACGATAATTGACTTAAAGGGACAACATAAGAAAATGAAAATGAAATGCAAGATGACGACAAAAACAAGATGGTACCTACACAATGTCCAGCATCCGGGAATACTTGAAGCTCTAGCCAAGCTTGATCAAGTAATTTCTTAAAGAATCCTGGAATTAAGATAGAATACAATAAGATAAGACTGCACTTTAAATCCTGACTTACTTTTAATTACCACTTACTAACATATTACACACACACACACACACACACACACACACACACACACACACACACACACACACACACACACCACACACACACACACACACACACACACACACACACACACACACACACACACACACACACACACACCACACACACTTAACAATAAAACACTTAAACACTTAATAATAATGAACAGTTACTCAACATGTCAATTTAGAATAATAATGGACGGTTTTTGGTGCAGTATAAAAGGTTTTGAAGGTATAAAAGGTTTTTATATTGTTCTGAAGTCAAGCATCTTCAACGTTTTCTTTGCATTGTTCTTATCAGAGAGGAGCATAAAACCCCTTAAATATCGTCCTCTTACTTTGTAGATTCCTGTTCTGGGCGAGGCCCAGATGTCCGTCATGCTGCCGGGGACGCACTCCAGAGAGTTTGGAAGTGGCTCGGAGCTGAGATAAGAAACCTGTAATGTCACGATAATTAAAAATGTAGTGAATGAACTGTGATTTGAGATGCTGCCTGGTTCCTTGAGCTTCAGATGAAGCAGAGACCGTGCAGTGGAGACAAGAGGCGTCTTGGCGTCTGTACGCTATTAATGACTTATAAATAACACGATCGTCTAAAAAAGAAAAGCACTGGGAGAGATAATGCCCTGAAGGGAGCGAGCTGCAATTTGAAATAACACAATTGGGGAAAATGAATGTGTTGTCTGTGGAGCTTAAGCTGCCGACACAAGGGACCGGAGTGGCGTCAAGGAGCCTCGGAAAACCCTAACCCGTGCTGTTGGTAGACGGGGCAACCAACCATCATGACCTCGATCTTCCACTGCATGAGACTTTCTCGTTGAAGTTACCCTCTGGAAAAGAAAACACTCGAAGAAGTAACTGTACACAATAGTGATGCAAGACTGGCAAACGATACGTTCGTATTGAACAAATCTTTGAAGTGATTCAGGAGCCAGGTGTACCTACCTATCATGCTACTAAATTCTTCATTTCTCTTGCTGGGGCTTTGAGAATAGAAAAAACGACTCTCAGAATGATGGAATAAAAAGTGTTTCTCAGGCTGTAGGAACTTCATTTGTTCATCGGTATTTATTTAAAAACAAATGCTGAGTTAATTTCAGTGAAAACATGAAAGTACTCACTATATATATATATATATATATATATATATATATATATACACTGATGAGTCACAACATTAAAACCACTGCTCCAATGGAGCATCTGTGGGATGTGCTGGAACAACAAGCCCGATCCATGGGGGCCCCACCTCACAACTTACAGGACTTAAAGGATCTGCTGCTAATCCCTTGGTGCCAGATACCACAGGACACCTTCAGAGGTCTTGTGGAGTCCATGCCTCCACGGGTCAGAGCTGTTTTGGCGCTACAAGGCGGGGCTACACAATATTAGTGGTAATTGGTGGTGGTTTTAATGTTGTGGCTGATCAGTGGGTATATATACTGTATGTCACAATATATATATGTTATGGCATTATATATATACTTTTTTTTTTTTTTTTTTTTTTAATACATATATATATATTTATATATATATATATACATATCTAATATTCTGAAGTGGGCTTCCTCTGCTTTGAGTGAAATGCGGTGTTTACATGGTAGAAGCAAAGCTTTCGCGTGGCCCCCAAACGACAACAAAGACTTGAACTTCTTCAATGTGTCCGCAATATGCAATCTTCAGTAAGTTGGCCTTTGGGGCATTTTTCTTCTCCTGAGAGATATTCCGAACCTGTCTTTTATTACAGAGTCCGTCATATCCCTCTATATGTGAAGGCAGAAAAATACATTTTACACTGGAAGCATGAACCTTCCTTTAAAGTTTAACCAATTTGGGTAATCAATTTGTGATAGCACAAATTAGGGAATTCAATCTTGGTGGGATAGTGAAACGTGAATTGTTCATAAAAGGGAGTATTGGCAGAATGATCAAAAAGAGTGTCACGGCTGATCATTTTTGGTATCGTTCACAAAGAAAATCTGTGATTCCCTATGAAGTGTCAAAATTGTTTCTTAAAAGCACATTCTGAGGAGAGAAATGAAGTAACATATTTCCTAGCTTGATAAAACATTTTTGAATTTTACGGATTAAGGATTGGGTGTTTTTTTTTTTTTTGTTTTGTTTTTTACATTTAACTCAAGGTCCAAAATAAATAAATATGCTTAAACTACAGAAAAAAATGGAATAGTAATCAAGGTATTTTCACTAAAACTTCAGTTCACTTAAGTATGAACACAGTCTGAGCGCACATGTGTGACCATTAAATTATTTCAATCCCTGAGTAAAAGTAACCCTTTTCTGTGAATGAAACACCCAAGATAATTCATAACAAATGTATAATAAAACCCTGATTGAAAGCTGTAGTAGAGATCTGAAAATTAGCTGCAGACATCTACCCTTTTACTCATCAAGTCCAACCCTAGATTTTGAACGCTGCCGTGTGTCACATATTATAAATAACCACAAGCAGTTTTATGTAATGGTACTTTAAGGAGCCTACTTTCTGAAAATACCCCCCAAAAACAACAATAATGCTCCAGTATTAATTCTACACTACACAATTTTTCTGGATTGACAATAAAGTACCTGTAGAATAACAAAGCAGCGGTGGTCCTGGTAAAAACGCCAGGAATCAATCCCATGGCAATCTGGAGACTTTGCTCTGAAAAAGGAACACGCAAGACAGCTCATCACAAGAGTTCCTCACCGCCAGTCATGCCTAAATGGCCCTGGGACCAAATAACTTTTTTTAATTCATCACCATAACAATGCCACTTTAATGCACATAACATTGAATTTAATTTTATACACAGTGAAGTGTGGATGTTTTGGGGTTTTTTTCATTATAATTATTACTATTATCAATAATGTGTTGCTGGGGGGGATCCTTTACATTTTCGTTCCATAAACAAACCTTTGGAGTTGTCCCTCAACCCCAAGAACAGACAGGCCCAGTTCTTTCATGAGATCTCCGTGGAACCGTTGGAAGACTGCAATAAGACCCTATTAAAGAAAAAGATCTCAGCAGTAAAATTGGTTCCCCCCTCGGCCATACTGGCATGGATGAATAATTGAACGTGTGTTCTTATTGGTAGTCCTGTCTTCATTTCACCGTCTCTCCGATTTGTCTTTCCACCCTTCTCGTCCCAGCACTTCTCCCTCTTTGCCAGTACAACAAACTGCAATTGTTCTACATGCCATCTCCATTTTTATTAATTAGAGAGAATGACCTTCAGTAAAAAAAAAAAAAAAATTTAAATTAAAAAACGTCCATAGAAGCATGAACACAGCATTTGACCAGAACAGCCGCTGAGGTTCCATTCAAAATTCATTGGGTGCTACAGCCCTCTGCTGGTGTCCAAATTCTATTACATGTAAACGCTAGAAAAAGAAAATTTGGAAAAATATATATATATTAATTAATTAGAAATGACAGCACTGATACATTCTGAGGAAAAAAAGAATGTAATTGTTTTTGAGGATGTAAATCTGTACCGGTGAGTTACCAGCTCGCTATTGTATCCACAATCAGGCGTGTCGTTTGGTGGGCTCCTTCTCCGAGCAGGCCACTACATTCGGACCCCCGTCATAGACCAGTACTGCTTTCTGGTGCCAGGGTCGTTGGCTATAACCTGTAAATAGGAAGCATCGAAGAAAGGGTACGATATAGGGTAAAGACGTATTTGTTGTAAAAGCGGAAAAAGCTGATTTCTAAAATTCTATGGGGAAGAACATGTGTATTTTGTTAATAAGTACATACGTAAATAAGGAAATAAATAAACCAAGTCAGTGAGTAAGTCAATAGGTCAGTAAATAAGTTATTAAGTTAATAACTAAGTCAGTTAATAAGTAAGTCAGTAAATAAGTGAGTTATATAAGGAAGTATAAGTAAAGAAGCAAATAAGTTATCATCAGTAAGTCACTAAATATTGTAAGTAAGTAATGGTGGTTTCAAATGACCGAAATATTAGTTCGAGAGCGATAGTAAAGATGCCAAGATAATGCTTTGGAGAGATTCAAGGACAACAAATGTATGTTAAAATTGTGCACTTTGCAAAATCCTCAAAGGGTAAGTTCACAACAAACTGGTTTCCTTACTCCGCAACACTCCCCTGGCACTTCAAACCACCTTGTAAATCATATGCTGCAGCAATTAATAAAACCGTGCAAATTTATGAAAATAGAAAAACCCACCACAAAGCATTTTGCCCATCATTATAAAATCACGACAGTTTGTTGTAAAAAATATGGTTCCTTCCCTCTCAGTTTACATTAGAAAATAATGAGAGGGTAGAGGACATTTTTGGAGAACCTCGCACATTTACGGTTTTATTGAATTGGGGGCAGGCAAGCGGTCTTGCTTTCAGGGCGTTTGGGGGGTGGGGTTGGTGGTTCAGGCCGGTGATGTAACCAGTACATTCAAAATCAAAGGCAGAGAATTGAGAGAGAGGGAGAGAGAGAGAGAGAGGGAGGGAGAGAGAGGGAGAGAGACAGGCGATTGTTGTGGTTCTGATAGGCAAATGCTATTTAATATATGAAAACCTTGAGGAAGTGAATAAAGAAATAACGGCAGAGGTGCGCTTCCGAGAAAATCCGATAATGGTCTCACCACAGCGTGTGTGTGGAGCAGAGAGAGCCAGTGGTGGGAGAAAGTTCTGGCAGACTTCACAGATAACTGAACAATTTCTGCTTTCCCAGCCATAATATGATATATATATATTGTATATTTTAATACGATTTTTATGCTTTAATTTAAGAAATTCAGTATATATTCATATGATGATTAGGGGGGTGGGGGTTAAGCTTTTTTAAATTGATAGCTACCGGATTAAGACATATGTGACAGCAACTGGTGTTTTGGGTCTCCAATAGGCGAAGTTAATTTTTCAGTTTTTACATTCCCCTCAAAGATCCTGAGGTTTTCCCACACCCAACACTTAAATTTAACTTTTTTTTCCCCATTCTAAGTTCATGCTCACTGTACTAGCATGACCCCTCCATTATTCTGTAACTTCTAAACACTTACATTTCCTGCCTTAATTGTTTCACAACAACGACAACAACTTTCAGACCTTTCACTTCTCAAACCTATAGCCAGTGCATTCTGGGAATTGGTGTTTTTTTGTGGGAGCACCCCGCCGCTCGCTGCCTCGTTTTGCCAGGTCGGCGATATATAAATGAGAGCCCTTTCCACCCTCTTCTCATAATCAATATCAACACAGAAATGACTGTATATGTTTTCTCTGAGAAGTGAGATTTCTTGCTTCTGGTGTTTATTTGTTGTTGTTTCTTTTGATAACATTGTTACGGAGGTGATGTCAGCTCTTCTTCTTTATGTCCTCTGATGCATTGTGCAACATTTATTTTCTTAATAAAAAGACCCGGTGTAGTCAATTTATAACCATATTTTATCAAAACGATTTCACTTTCTGACTTGACATCACACTGAAGATGGAAGGATTATCTTGATCTGCACGTGTGCATTAAAGGAATCGCTGTTCGTGCTGTTGTTCTGAGTTCAACAATGTGTGAGTGTCTTCAAAACTCAGTTTTGAAAATTAGCTTTAAAACTTGCGGAACTCGTGAAACTTGCGTTCACTTTAGATTAACAGAAACAAGCATGTGTCAGTTGACAATGATGATGTGTTGCTTTTTGTGTGTATGGGAGCTGTTTCAAGCTAAACTCTGGAACAACAGCCGGTAAAAGCGAAGATGTAAATAGATAACCACGCCCACACAATGTGTCCCAGAGCGAGAGACAGATGAAAACAAGCTTAATTTGATGATAAACTGTAAGTATTTAGTGATCCTAAAACTGTTGTTTTTGTTATATTGAGTGGGTTATTCAACATTTAAACTTCAAAATACATTAAAGAAAAAAAACTTTTGAGTTGATTTGTGGGACTTTGAGTTTATCGACTTGAGCCACCTTTCACCAGTCGCTGTCAGAAATGCCAACTTGTTGCATTTCTTTCCCCAGATGCCCCCAGAGAGCAGGCCCTAGGCTGCGATGTCAGACCAGTTTGTTGGCATTTTTCACCTATTTCACAAAGGAGTCACCAGAATTGTGAAAAAAAAATGTCCCAGCGCTGGCTCCTTCCCACGGCTGTGCACCTACATCGGATTGTTTATTCCGTGCCATAGGTGCCGATTGATCCGACATGGCAGGGGCGAGGTTTTATATGTGTTGTGTTCTTTTTCAGTGAGGAAGCACGGTGCAGGAGCAGAAGCCTGCAGGACAGATTGTGACTGGACCACGCCGGCAGATTAACTCTCTGATTACCTTATGTTTACGTGAGCCAGTGAGCCTTTTCGTTGCCAAATGCCGCCAGGACTACCTGGACCGCTCTGGGAGGACACCAGAGGGCCACCGCCTCCAGTTCCCTGACCTGGACTTCACCACCTCTGAAGGACCCTTCGCCCATGCCCAACATGTGTGGGACGCCGCCTGGAGGTGGCTGCAACCTGATGTCCAGACCCCGGACTAAATGTTGGATCAGGTGGTCCTCCAGCAATTCCAACATAAGCGCAAAATCGTGCAGGCAGAATCTGAAATATTTGATTCATTATTTTATTACAATGTTGGAAAATGCATAATTCAAGTTTCTCCTTTTTTTCATTCTAAGTTCATGCACACTATAGTAGCATGACCCCTCTATTATTCCGTAACTTCTAAACATTCCCATTTCCTGCATTTATTGTTTTTTAACAATGATAGTTTTTAAGAAAGTAAGAAATCTCTCAGAATGCAAATGGCGAAGTCATCCCAGCCATTCATTTTATGGGAGCACCCCTCCTCGCCCCCTCCCACTGCCAGTTCCGCAATATGATTGAATGGTTCTTCCACCCTCTTCTCTTAATCCATAACAACACAGAGATTATATGTTTTCATAGAGAAATTAAATTTCTTGCTTCTGGTGTTAATTCGTTGTTGTTTCTTTAAACATTGTTTATGGAAGTGACGTCAGCTCTTCTTCAAGGCCTCATTCCTCTACCTCAAAAGTCGCTTTTCGTCGGCCCAGCCCAACACCAACTTCCAGTTCATGGTATGGTGGACGCTCCGGACACAGGGGTAGGAGCGGTACTGTCCCAGCGCTCTCCAACAGACAGTAAGCTCCACCCCTGTGCCTTTCTCTCCCGCAGGCTCACCCCACCGGAACGCAACTATGACGTGGGCAACAGGGAACTCCTGGCCATCAAACTAGCCCTGGAGGAGTGGCGCCACTGGCTTGAGGGAGCAAGCCACCCCTTCGTCGTCTGGACAGATCATAAGAACCTGGCCTATATTCGGGCAGTGAAGCGGCTCAAGCTCTTATTCATTACACTGTACTCTAACGACTATTGTCTTGATAGCATACTCAATCGACTTAAAATCAAACATCGACAACCCAGTACTGGTGTTGTTTTTCAGATCACATCTCTTGCACTACGTGGAGGAAATACTATAAAGGACACCGTCTGGGGGAGTCCGTGCAAAGCTTATGACTAATGACCTGGCCATGAGGATAAACTGGAAAGGGGCAAATTGAATAATTTTGGCATTTGAACCCCTTGCCCTTAAAGGCATAATCCTCATTAAGTTTGCTTTGAGGGCTCCTGTATCGGGAAGAATGGATTTAATGTGTAAAGCAGTTGCTGTTTGGTTCTGAGACAATCTTTCAGGGAGCTGCTTCGACATGCCATACTGTTAAGGAACTATTCCCTTGATATTATAAGGGGAGACAAAATATGAAATCAACATCTGAAATAAATGTGCAAACAAGCCTAAACTCCTAAGGGTTACCAATAATTTACAATTGATTTCTGTCTCTTATTTCAAAGATGCTGTGTAGCGTCAACATGCACATCCTCCTGATGAGGAGATGGAGACGTAAGCGAAGAGGTGGATGGAGCTGGAGAAAGCGAAGAAGCAGACAGACTGATCTAGCACAGGACAATAGGAGCCATCAGCTAACAAAAGGTGCCTGAATCTGAGAGAATGCTTTGATGAAACAATAAATTTGACAAGTCTTTATAAATGAGTCAATGTTTGCTTGACATAAAAACATAAATAAATTAGGCCATTACACCCAATAATCATAAAATAAATTAGGCCATTGCACAGAATAAGGGGGCTCTTGGCTACCAAGAGAGACCGTCATTTTCATTTCTAAAAATAAAAATAAAAGGGTTTAAAATGGCACTTTGGGGGGCCTCTGGTGGCTTCTGGGGCCCTATGCAACTGAATAAATCAGAGGGAGGTGTTAAGAACCAGGGCCGTATGCCAACTATGGTTCGCATACGGCCCTGGTTCTGCACACTGCATTTTATTGTCTTGGACTTTCAGCTTCTCTTCATTATCTTGGCATTTCACATTTTTTCTAAACTCAATAAAAGTATCTCTTGAAATAAAAAAATATATCTGGGGGAAAACAGCACAAATTGCACTCATTGCTATGCTACATTGACTGCTGCAACTGCTTTTCAGTTTTTCGAGTTCAGTGAACGCACCATCACTTCCAAACTTTTGAGTCCACTTGTTAATTGATCGCAGATGGCGTCGCTCTCTCGTATATCAACGTACAAACTACTGTATTTATTCAATACATTTATTTTTCTTATTCATTGTTTTAGGGAGTCTTTTGCAATGCGCATGTTGATATCCCCATGGCGATGAAAATACAATTGATCACGCAACCCGACATCGCAGACCTTGGTGGTGACCACCCAAAGACGAAACCTTGACATACATAACAAATTGGATAAAAATGTCAGTGCGCCAACATTCTTCAACTTCCGGTTAACTGATCCCTGATACCAATGTAGATCAATATGGATCAAACTTCAACCACAATATGTATGAAACATCCCGGTTCTAACGAGATTTCAACCATGTATGTGGGTATAGTGGTTGTTGTGCGCCAGACACTTGTAGCCTGAAAAATGCTAAGGAGAAGAATAATAATAAACATGGCTGCAGGCAGCAATACACAGGGTCCAGTTTATTCATGTTAGATACTGATACCACTGATACTTAACACCTCCCTCTGTAACTGGATCCTGGACTTCTTGATGGGCAGACCCCAGGTGGTGAAAATGGGAAATCTCTCCTCCTCTGATCGTGAGCACCGGAGCCCCGCAGGGCTGCGTGCTCAGTCCTCCCATTCATGTGTGAATGGGGCGTCCTCCTGTACGCCCCATTCACACATGACTGTGTGGTCACGCGCATCACCAACACCATCCTGAAGTTTGCAGACGACACCACCATCCCAGGTCTTATCTCCAACAACGATGAGTCCTCCTACAGGGAAGAGATCAGCGTCTTGGCAACATGGTGCCAGGATAACAACCTCTCTCTTAACGTCTGCAAGACTAAAGAGATGATTACATTTACATTTACATTTAGTCATTTAGCAGACGCTTTTATCCAAAGCGACTTACAAGGGAGAATAACATTCAAGCTACAATGATCGTGGACTACGGGAAACGACAGCGGGGGGGCACATGTGTACTGGTGGGGCACTGGTGTAAATGACATACCAGTTTAAAACACACCTCACCTCGCAGGTTCTGGCAAAGTATATGTTCCAGAAATGAAATGCATTGGCCCATGTCTGTAATATCGATCAAACTTGGTCGGTTTTCTACTAATATCTTTATGGATGAAACTTCAACCACAAGGTGTTGCTGACTGAGTAATTCAAGGAGGAAATGGAGGAAATGGAGGAAATAGAGGAGAAAGCATGACAATGAGTGAGAGAGTGGTGTTTTATTAAACAGTTGGTCAATACAGTTTGACAAAACGACAAAAGGAAAAAATATATCAATGTGTTTACATAACACAAATGAGTCTTTATAAGTTGTGATTCAAGAACTATTTTTTCGGCATTATCTGGTGAAGTTGCAGTTGCAGATGCATCCAGGTCTCCAGGCCTCCATCCACCAGGGCGCCGACAGATTACCCCCTCGTCCCTTCCGGAGCGTGGGGCCTCGGGCTGCTGCGCTGGCTGGTGACGTTGTGGGCCGACTTGGCTGCTGTGGGGGCTGCTTGGAGGGTTGGTCTGGCTGCTGGATGGCCCCGGTCTGTCTGCTGAGCGGAGAAGCTGTAGTGGTTGCTGCACCGCTTCTCCCACGATCCTCCGCTGGACCCCCCAGGTGCTGCTTCTGCTGCCAGTCGGGAGAGGGTTGGTGCTGGGGCCGCCCGTTGAACTGCTGGTGGCCCCAGCGCATCTTCGGGCGGCCCTTCTGTGTCCCTTCCAGGTGCCGGAGAGTTGCTGCTCAGGCCTCAGTGTTGCCACCACACGCCATCCAAGTGGCGTTTTCAGGGCCCTCCGGCACAGAGACACAGACGACGGGGGGGTGTAGCGTCAGGTGTTGCTGCTGAACCAATCCACACACCACACAATAAAATTAGGGGCAATTTATACACACCCCTGACAGTTGTTTTTTTTTTACCATGCAAAAAATGGGAACAGCCAGGTCTCTTCAGGTCTTAACTATGAACTCAATTTATTTGCAGCATTCACATGATTTTGTTTTGGCCGTTAGCTTTTCTCATTGTACATTCCTCGGGCTAACCCCGTTGAAGCAACTTTGAAATGTAATTGTGAATTGAGCGTGTGAACTTCTTGTAATAAGAGTTTTATTCACTCGTGTGTGGAAATAATTACAAATCAAAAGATATGCTGTGAGTTTTGTGAGATACAGAATACAGCTAACAGCATGATGATCTGACCAGTATTGAGATAACCTGTTTAACACTTCAACAGACATTGTTTTCGATATCATGGAAGTACACATGCCCATAGCTTAGCCACAGGCCAACTCACAGTCAATGATGCCATCTAGAGGCCTATGGGCAAAGTGTGGATGAGACTGACTGCTTGCCGCATTTGAATATGCCTTGTGATTCCAAGTAATGGTGAACGAGTACACTGCCAGTCATAGGTTTTGACACACCTGTTTGCATGTACTATGTTTCTCATTCTCTCAAAGGCATTTTTATCTAAGGGCTTATGTTTAAGTACTTGATATTAGACAAATAAATAGTGAAGTTGATGCCTATATACAAATTTCTTTCCAAAGCCTTTAACTTTCCATCAAGGCAAAGGGCAGCTACTTTAAATAATCTAAAATAGAAGATATTTTTGACTTGACTTTTTTGGTCACAGCCTAATTCCATTTGTGTTATTTTATAGTTTTGATGTCTTGACTATTATTCCAAAGTGCAGAAAATGGTAAAAAAAAAAACCTCTGAAAAATATGGTGTCAAACGTTTTGATTGGTAGTGTGTCTTAAGATGGATATATGCAAATGTTCTAAGACAAGTTAAGTTAAGTTACGTTATAATCTGAATCTGAAATATCTTTAGCTTTTGGGGGACCTGGCCAAGACAGACAGTACATCACATAACATTAGAGCAATATACCTGTATTAAATGTCTGTACAACAAATATTTAGTTTAATTATACTATTAATGGGCTTAAACAAAACAATTTGGGGCTCATTGTTGAGTCCCCTAGGATGGACTATATTAAATGCGCTATTTATCAATAATTACTGTGCTATGAAGTGTTTGCATTTTATTTAACCATTGCAAAGCTCATTTTGTAATAACAAGTTTTAGGGTGTTCCAACATTTTAGGGACTCGGAAAAAACGGCAAAATGAGAAACCCAACATGCTGCACTTGCTGCATGTGGAGATGGTGGGCCTGGTCACAGAACTCCTCACCAAATTCATGAATCCTGAGGCCATCCCACTGGAGCAGAGACTTGCAACTATCTGACAAAAGGCTGTCCGTTGGAAGATATTGCTACTCTTCCCTGAACAAGACCCGTGCGAGGAGGAAGACATGGGTTCAAAATGTGTACAGCTCTCTCAGAGAAGGATACATGAAAGCAGCATAATTCCTTCTCAAAAACCTTCCTTAGAATAACTCCATTATCACCTCACTCTCTGCCTTGACCCCATCTTTTATTCTGAGGTGTCTTGGAATGTGTGGCGTCCCAAGACAGTACCCACAATGTTCAGAGGGATGTGAAGAGTCCACCCGGTCACATTCCAACTCCGACAGGGCCTATGCGTGAGTTGGTTGTGGATTTTGTTGACATGATAAGACCAGTAGGAGGTTAAAGATACATGTTTGTCGTCATGGATAGATTTTCACGGGGGAATGAGGCATGTCCAACCAAGCGTAAAGATGCTCAGTCAGTTGCCAAGCCAAGTTCTTGTGTCGTGAGGTCATAAGCAGGTGGGGACTTCCAGATCGCATATCTTCAGATAATGGGAAAGAGTTCGTGGATAAAACAGTAAAATTAATTCTGCAAAAATTGGGAATTAAACAACGTCTAGGAGCTGTTTATCATCCGCATAGCTAAGGTGTTTGTGAAAAAATGAATGGTGTGCTGAAAAATCGCATTGTTAAAATCTGTCAGCATACAGGACTGAATTGGGTAGAGGCGCTTTTGTTGGCATTATGATGGTGTGTCGTTCAAAGCCCTTTTAGAAGATGAAATGCGAGTGTATGTTAACTATGTGGCTGCACTGCATAAGAGAATACACACATATGTCTCACAAAACAAGAGGAGGCGCCAACACTAGTAGAGAAATATCCATTCTGAATATCTGATTCCGTCATATACTGAAACCTATTTTTAACTGGGAAAATGCATGGACAAAGGGGGGAAAAGGAAAATCTAAATCATATATTGGAATAATGTTAAAGTATAATGAAAAAGTGAAATTATTATACTGTATTTGATGTGTGTGCAAGATACTGGCTGGTGAATTTTTCTTTCAGGACCAGTCTGAGGGTGGCTGTGTCCAGAGATCCTAACAGCCTAATGGACTTGAACACTCAAACATGGACATTCAAAAATGGAGGATGAAAATGGACAACGGACCCTGAATGAGGACATCATGATCAGGAGTGTCGGATGAAATAGCATTGAAGATTGATGCTGTTAAAAAGCAACAGTTCAATACATACATATGTGTTATGCAGGTTTTTATAATTATTTATTTTTATTTATTTGCCATTGTTTAATTATCTGTTTTTCAGTAGGAAGCACTTCAAAGTTGCTAATTTGTATTTATCACTTTAAAGTTACAGTGTTGCAGTAATGTATACAGTTTTCACTCAGTAGGCAATGCACATATGTTATAGAGAAATACATCTTTGCAATTCTTCATTGTTCTTCCGGCATACAGCATATATATATAAATATATATATATACAGTATATATATATATATATGCACAGTTTATATTTGTGTGGACACCCGAACACCACACCCATATTTGCTTGTTGAACATTTGATTTCAAAATCATTGACATCAATACAGAGTCGGTCCCCCCCTTTGTTGCTGTAGCAGCCTCCACTCTTCTGGGAAAAGATTTTTTTTTTTCAGATTTGGGGCATCATCATGCTGAAACAGAAACTGTTGCCACTAAGCTGGAAGCACACAATTCCCTAGAATGTCATTGGATGCTGTAGCATAAAGATTTCCCTTCACTGGAATTGAAGCCCGAGCCCAAACCATGCAAAACAGCCCAAGACCATTATTTCACCACTCAGTGGTCCTGTTCTGTGAGCTTGTGCGGCGTAACAATTTGTGGTCGAGATGTTGTTGATGCTAGATGTTGCCACTTCACAATAACATAACTTAGGCTTGACTGGGGCAGGTCTAGCAGGGCAGAAATCGGAGGAACCAATTAGTTGGAAAGGTTGCATCCTATTAAAGTGCAACGTTGAAAGTCACTGAGCTCTATAGTACGACCCATTCTCCTGCAAATGGTTGTCGAAGGCGATTGCATGGCTGTATGCTTCAATTTATGTACCTGATAGTCAAACAAATTAATAACAAGGGGTGTCCACATACTTTTGGCTATGTAGTGTATACATACAACAAAGTGCAGTATACATAGTACAGTACATGCTATATGATACTATATATCTTTCTTTTTGTTCAAAAATTGCAATGCATTTCATTATTGTTGGGAAATGTATGCCTTCTGGCATTGCATCCCTATTGACTCGTGAGTTTCAATATTGAGGTAAATATCTGATATAGTGACAACCTTTAAGATTTTAAGAACTCTCAGGGAGATTTTATCTTTTCCAAAGCCCCCCATCACTGATTGTGCCGGTTAACTTGTAGAAATACTCTTTGAGCCATTGTCTGTAAAAAAATTTTTTTTCAAAAACTTTTTATTATTTTCTTTTGTATCGCTGCCATAATGATTTGTTTACATTTTTCGGGTTATGTCTGTTCATTGGTTTATTCATTTGTTTTGTTAATGCATGGAAAAACATTGTAAATGCAGAGTTTATGATCACAAGAAAGCTTTACCCATGAAGAAAATCTAGTTTTTGTTCTGTAATAATAAATATTTATCGTTTTACAACAATTAACATTTCAGTACAACAAATAGTTGTCCAAAATTGCACAGTGCACGGAGGCCTTTACTCAAAAACAATTTCAAGCCAGGTGTGTAATTGTGAGGTTCAAATTTTACCATCATCTTTTGCAGGATTCATTTGGTTGTTTCAACTTTTGCAGTAATACATCTGAACCTTTGTTGAATAATGCAAGTGTGTTGATGATTAAAAAGTTATAAGAAAAATAAAAGAAACTTTGCATTCGAAATCCACAATCATATTATAGTAAAGTGTCCTCCTGCTCCTCTGGCAGAATGTCAGGTTTTTACAAACTAAAGAACAGTCCACTGCTGATGGTAAAGAAGATAGGTAGCCAAAGACTGTTTCGTAGGGTCCCTTTCAAAGTCTGTGCCGAGGAAGTGGTGGCCACGGGTGTTGTTGTCTCCACAGCCGCTGCCACAGCCGTTGTTGTCACAATAGCAGCTTTAAAACAAACAAACAAACATAGCAGAATTAGAGTCCATATACTGTATATACAGTAAATACAAGATATATACACACACACACACACACACATATATATATATATATATATATATATATATATATATATATGTGTGTGTGTGTGTGTATATATATACTGTATATATATGTAAGGACCAACAACTACAACTGCAGGACCCACAACAACAACAAAAAAATAAAAAATAAATACACACACATATACTGTATATGTATGTGTGTGTGTGTGTATTTTTTTTTTTTTTTTTTTTTTTTTTCAATCTATTCTCAATTTCAAATCTAGTTTTATTTATAGATACAGTATCTGTTGCCTAGACTTTCTTTATTCAATTGCAAGAAGATATATGACCAAAAGCTGTGCAATTATTGAGCAAAGTATCAATTCATTCAAGCATCTATTTACCTTTGGATAGACAGCTCAATCTTTATCATTATTACTCTTAAACAGTTATCCAACTACATTACTTACTTGCTGTGATGGTGGAGGGGTTCACATTGAGGTTGGTGGTGCCAGAGTTTAATGAGTTCTGCAATGTTTGAACTGCACTGCTGGTACTAGGTACCGATGATGTGTCGCTAAATATGAGGTCCATCCTTGTGATGATTGATCCATTACTAAAAAGACCAACAAAGCAAAACAAAGAGAGGCATGAATATAATCTGCCATTTTAGCCAGAACAAATCCAATGAATACCGCTGCATCATGCATCAAAATATAGGCATTATTCTACTAATACATTTTATTTCAAAACACATAACTGTGGGTTTAATAATTGATTGTTATAAAAATGTGTAATAGTCATATTTCAATAGAATTTGAACAAAATGTCAATTTGATTTAGTAAATTTCATACTTACGCAAATGAAATTACCCTACTCCTTAGAAAGGTTTGTGGAAATGCAATGGTGTAGCCTCTGTTTACCTAGGGAATAATTTGGATAGGTGAGTTAGAAAAATGTTTAAGAGGTGAGAGTTTATCATTATTACCGTGCAGGTGTTATTATTTGTAATCTTCTTGGCGTTTTTCGGGCTTAAAGTATCTGAAACACGGCAACTGCAGTACGCAGACACGGTTGAGGCCTCGATGGAACCGGTACATTTCAGACATCTTATTGTTCGAGTTTGATCACTATCGATTTTTATTTGGAGCAGAAATTAGTGAAAAACTGTTGCAATTTTACCGGTAGTAGATGAACGTTGGTGCGACTTGATTAGTTTGAGGAGCGGGGCGCTTTGTGACATCATCATCCAGTTATATAAGTCCAAGCTTCGTCTCTCGGAAGTAATTTGCATCCAGCTACCTGCGACCTGTGGACTGCATAGCGTTCGCTATACGTAGACTAGTGATACTCAACCTGTGGCTTGTGAGCCGCATGCGGCTCATTTCGGACTAGTTGCTACTCTTTAAAGTCAATGGCTGAACACATGGTTCCCATTGGCAATTTTATCATTAATTATTTGTATTTAAGTATATAATTAACTGTATATAATTTATAACCTGGAGCCGCAACTTATCACCTGAGCAACCCTGCCTCGCCAGACCACTGTGGCCAAATCCTCCACCTGCCTCCACGTTACAAGCACTACAGCAGCCTCCACGCAATTAATAAATAGAAAAAAACCTTTTATATCAATTCATGGGTTTTTTTTTTAAATTAAAGCCATTTTACTTAATTGAAGTGTGTATTTGCAGTACTGTCGGCTCGTGGTGTTCTTTACATAACTTCTGATTTACCGTCTAATCCATACAATGCAGCGCAACCTAATCTAGCGCTTTATTTGCAGAGTGAGAGAATATCTGTGTGACAGTGGGAAACCAATCTTAGCATTTAGCTGATAATTAAAGCATGGCAATACTTTGATGGTATACTGACTTGAAATATGAATGGCACCTTTTTCATTTCCACCCACACCCCCGCATGCCTGTTCTTGCACTATGTAACTTCTGTGTTCGGGTACGAAACCGCAGGAAAAGTGCATTACGCTTTACGGCCCTATGTCACTTCCTTGATGTTTGGCTCGGTAATTACCGTTTTTTTGCCTGGTAAAATTGATAAACCCACCCTCCAGATAAATATTAAACTTGCCGGTCAAAATGTCTTGTAATAATGATTACACAAAGCTTAGCCACTCAACTTCCCAGAGGGTGTGGATGAGATGGGCTAGTGGTGTGGCCAGCACCCGCACCTCAGCCTGCGCAAGCCGATCTGCCGGGTCGCACATCTGGTATCTACACTGGTAACAGGGGGCCCCCCCCCCAAAATAAACTATGATCAGACACCGGACCGAGTTTTACGACAGTGGTGTAAAAGTGCAATTGCACTCAGAAACTGTGGAGAAGGGCCAGTGGTGCGCCCAGCACTCGCACCTCAGCTATCGCACTCCGGCCCTCACTTTCATTGCGCCGCAATGTTTGTTTCATCCTCTGACTAGAACGTGGGAGCTGATCTGCCAGGCTAAGCGCATGGCACCTACACTGCTAGCAGGGGGCCGATCCTCATGGCCTCTTCCCCAGAGGCTCCGGGGCAGCCTGAAGTGACGAGGTCCGTCGAAGGGGCGCTGTAATCTCTCTATACATTACATCTGTGTTTTTAACGTAGACTGCTATTGAAACGCTACTGAGGATTTTTAAAATTGTCCGGTATAGTTAATTATTTTAAGACACCAGCAGTGGTGTAAAAGTGCAATTGCACTCAGAAACTGGTTGTTGTAGTTATTATTATTATTATTATTATTATTATTTGTAGTAGAAGTAGTAATTCCTTACCTCTCTTGTTACGGTGTCCGCCAGGTTCTGAAAGGCTGCCGTAGATGGATTGAGTAAGTCACTTTGAAAAGTCTGTTGTATGCTGAATCCTAAATTCACAACCCCTTCACTTGATGAAGGAGGATTTGTTTCTGGGACTTGAGTTGCAAGAGTTGTACCGGTTGTTTGTCCAACAGTTGTAGTTGTGGGTCCTGCAGTAGTTGTGGTTGGTCCTGCAGTGGTTGTTGTGGGTCCTGCGGTTGTAGTTGTTGGTCCTGCTGTGGTTGTTGTTGGTCCTGCGGTTGTGGTTGTAGGTCCTGCAGTTGTAGTTGTGGGTCCTGCAGTTGTAGTTGTTGGTCCTGCAGTGGTTGTTGTTGGTGCTACAGTTGTAGTTGTTGGTCCTGCAGTTGTAGTTGTGGGTCCTGCAGTTGTAGTTGTGGGTCCTGCAGTTGTTGTGGTTGGTCCTGCAGTGGTTGTTGTGGGTCCTGCGGTTGTAGTTGTTGGTCCTGCTGTGGTTGTTGTTGGTCCTGCAGTTGTAGTTGTGGGTCCTGCAGTTGTAGTTGTTGGTGCTGCAGTTGTAGTTGTGGGTTCTGCTGTTGTAGTTGTTGGTCCTGCAGTTGTAGTTGTGGGTCCTGCAGTGGTTGCGGTTGGTCCTGCAGTTGTAGTTGTGGGTCCTGCAGTGGTTGTTGTGGGTCCTGCGGTTGTAGTTGTTGGTCCTGCTGTGGTTGTTGTTGGTCCTGCGGTTGTAGTTGTGGGTCCTGCAGTTGTAGTCGTTGCTCCTGCAGTGGTTGTTGTTGGTCCTGCAGTTGTTGTTGTGGGTCCTGCAGTTGTTGTTGTGGGTCCTGCAGTTGTGGGTCCTGCAGTTGTTGTTGTGGGTCCTGCTGTTGTAGTTGTGGGTCCTGCAGTTGTGGGTCCTGCAGTTGTTGTTGTAGGTCCTGCAGTTGTGGGTCCTGCAGTTGTTGTTGTGGGTCCTGCTGTTGTAGTTGTGGGTCCTGCAGTTGTAGTTGTGGGTCCTGCTGTTGTAGTTGTGGGTCCTGAAGTTGTGGGTCCTGCAGTTGTTGTTGTAGGTCCTGCAGTTGTGGGTCCTGCAGTTGTTGTTGTGGGTCCTGCAGTTGTAGTTGTGGGTCCTGCTGTTGTAGTTGTGGGTCCTGCAGTTGTAGTTGTGGGTCCTGCTGTTGTAGTTGTGGGTCCTGCAGTTGTGGGTCCTGCAGTTGTTGTTGTGGGTCCTGCTGTTGTAGTTGTGGGTCCTGCAGTTGTGGGTCCTGCAGTTGTTGTTGTGGGTCCTGCTGTTGTAGTTGTGGGTCCTGCAGTTGTGGGTCCTGCAGTTGTTGTTGTAGGTCCTGCAGTTGTGGGTCCTGCAGTTGTTGTTGTGGGTCCTGCTGTTGTAGTTGTGGGTCCTGCAGTTGTGGGTCCTTCAGTTGTTGTTGTGGGTCCTGCTGTTGTAGTTGTGGGTCCTGCAGTTGTTGTTGTGGGTGCAGTTGTGGGTCCTGCAGGTGTTGTTGTGGGTCCTGCTGTTGTAGTTGTGGGTCCTGCAGTTGTGGGTCCTGCAGTTGTTGTTGTAGGTCCTGCAGTTGTGGGTCCTGCAGTTGTTGTTGTGGGTCCTGCTGTTGTAGTTGTGGGTCCTGCAGTTGTGGGTCCTGCAGTTGTTGTTGTGGGTCCTGCTGTTGTAGTTGTGGGTCCTGCAGTTGTTGTTGTGGGTGCAGTTGTGGGTCCTGCAGTTGTTGTTGTGGGTCCTGCTGTTGTAGTTGTGGGTCCTGCAGTTGTGGGTCCTGCAGTTGTTGTTGTGGGTCCTGCTGTTGTAGTTGTGGGTCCTGCAGTTGTTGTTGTGGGTGCAGTTGTTGGTCCTGCAGTTGTTGTTGTGGGTCCTGCTGTTGTAGTTGTGGGTCCTGCAGTTGTGGGTCCTGCAGTTGTTGTTGTGGGTCCTGCTGTTGTAGTTGTGGGTCCTGCAGTTGTGGGTCCTGCAGTTGTTGTTGTGGGTCCTGCTGTTGTAGTTGTGGGTCCTGCAGTTGTGGGTCCTGCAGTTGTTGTTGTAGGTCCTGCAGTTGTGGGTCCTGCAGTTGTTGTTGTGGGTCCTGCTGTTGTAGTTGTGGGTCCTGCAGTTGTGGGTCCTTCAGTTGTTGTTGTGGGTCCTGCTGTTGTAGTTGTGGGTCCTGCAGTTGTTGTTGTGGGTGCAGTTGTGGGTCCTGCAGTTGTTGTTGTGGGTCCTGCTGTTGTAGTTGTGGGTCCTGCAGTTGTGGGTCCTGCAGTTGTTGTTGTGGGTCCTGCTGTTGTAGTTGTGGGTCCTGCAGTTGTTGTTGTGGGTGCAGTTGTTGGTCCTGCAGTTGTTGTTGTGGGTCCTGCTGTTGTAGTTGTGGGTCCTGCAGTTGTGGGTCCTGCAGTTGTTGTTGTGGGTCCTGCTGTTGTAGTTGTGGGTCCTGCAGTTGTGGGTCCTGCAGTTGTTGTTGTGGGTCCTGCTGTTGTGGGTCCTGCAGTTGTAGTTGTGGGTCCTGCAGTTGTAGTTGTGGGTCCTGCTGTTGTAGTTGTGGGTCCTGCAGTTGTGGGTCCTGCAGTTGTGGGTCCTGCAGTTGTTGTTGTAGGTCCTGCAGTTGTGGGTCCTGCAGTTGTTGTTGTGGGTCCTGCAGTTGTAGTTGTGGGTCCTGCTGTTGTAGTTGTGGGTCCTGCAGTTGTAGTTGTGGGTCCTGCTGTTGTAGTTGTGGGTCCTGCAGTTGTGGGTCCTGCAGTTGTTGTTGTAGGTCCTGCAGTTGTGGGTCCTGCAGTTGTTGTTGTAGGTCCTGCAGTTGTGGGTCCTGCAGTTGTTGTTGTGGGTCCTGCTGTTGTAGTTGTGGGTCCTGCAGTTGTAGTTGTGGGTCCTGCTGTTGTAGTTGTGGGTCCTGCAGTTGTGGGTCCTGCAGTTGTTGTTGTAGGTCCTGCAGTTGTGGGTCCTGCAGTTGTTGTTGTGGGTCCTGCTGTTGTAGTTGTGGGTCCTGCAGTTGTGGGTCCTGCAGTTGTTGTTGTGGGTCCTGCTGTTGTAGTTGTGGGTCCTGCAGTTGTTGTTGTGGGTGCAGTTGTGGGTCCTGCAGTTGTTGTTGTGGGTCCTGCTGTTGTAGTTGTGGGTCCTGCAGTTGTGGGTCCTGCAGTTGTTGTTGTGGGTCCTGCTGTTGTAGTTGTGGGTCCTGCAGTTGTGGGTCCTGCAGTTGTTGTTGTGGGTCCTGCTGTTGTAGTTGTGGGTCCTGCAGTTGTGGGTCCTGCAGTTGTAGTTGTGGGTCCTGCTGTTGTAGTTGTGGGTCCTGCAGTTGTAGTTGTGGGTCCTGCTGTGGTTGTTGTGGGTCCTGCAGTTGTGGGTCCTGCAGTTGTTGTTGTGGGTCCTGCTGTTGTAGTTGTGGGTCCTGCAGTTGTGGGTCCTGCAGTTGTTGTTGTGGGTCCTGCTGTTGTAGTTGTGGGTCCTGCAGTTGTGGGTCCTGCAGTTGTTGTTGTAGGTCCTGCAGTTGTGGGTCCTGCAGTTGTTGTTGTGGGTCCTGCTGTTGTAGTTGTGGGTCCTGCAGTTGTGGGTCCTGCAGTTGTTATTGTGGGTCCTGCTGTTGTAGTTGTGGGTCCTGCAGTTGTTGTTGTGGGTGCAGTTGTGGGTCCTGCAGTTGTTGTTGTGGGTCCTGCTGTTGTAGTTGTGGGTCCTGCAGTTGTGGGTCCTGCAGTTGTTGTTGTGGGTCCTGCTGTTGTAGTTGTGGGTCCTACAGTTGTGGGTCCTGCAGTTGTTGTTGTGGGTCCTGCTGTTGTAGTTGTGGGTCCTGCAGTTGTTGTTATGGGTGCAGTTGTTGGTCCTGCAGTTGTTGTTGCGGGTCCTGCTGTTGTAGTTGTGGGTCCTGCTGTGTTTGTTGTTGGTCCTGCGGTTGTGGTTGTAGGTCCTGCAGTTGTAGTTGTGGGTCCTGCAGTTGTTGTTGTGGGTGCAGTTGTGGGTCCTGCAGTTGTTATTGTTGGTCCTGCAGTTGTAGTTGTGGGTCCTGCAGTTGTTGTTGTGGGTGCAGTTGTGGGTCCTGCAGTTGTTGTTGTGGGTCCTGCTGTTGTTGTTGTGGGTGCAGTTGTGGGTCCTGAAGTTGTAGTTGTTAGTGGTGCAGTTGTAGTTGTTGGTCCTGCCGCGGTTGTTGTTGGAAGAACTGTGGTGGTTGCATTAATTGCTACTGTGAATGTCAGCACTGTAATTTCAGATATGTTTTCATAGAAAGATAGATTAGGCTCTTGAAATCAAACAATCATGGTAATTTTTCAATGAACAAATACTTTTTCACTGCATTGCACTCACCAATCAAAATTAATTGAACAGCCTCCATCTTTATTGAGGTCACCATTGGAATTTAAAGGATGTTTTTGTTTCACAAATATTGTATAAATGTCTTCAATCAGTTGTAGTTTCCATCATTGTTTGGCCATGTATGGAGGATGAAACTGAGACTCTACCTAGAGGAATGATGAAAGTCATTTTTGAAAATGGGAAACTGACATCATATACAGTATTTAAGATAAACCACTAGTAAAATAGAAATCAGACCTCTAATAAATGTTGGATGCGTGGTCAACATGAAGAAACACAAACCTGCCTCAAATAAAAACCCGGAAATAATTGATCAGAGCTGCGGAGCTGTTCCAGTGCAGAGCTCCGTTCCCAAACAAAGCAGATAAAACAGTGTCTTTTTTATTCTGCTGTGTACAGTATCTTATTGTGGATTGCTTATCTGGGCAAAAGCCCCGCTATGGGCGGGGATTTTGCGAATTCCTTCTAAAATATGATCAAATAAACTCATTAAACGTATTAAACATATAATTAGACATAACAACTTGCCTCTAATAAAAGCCTGCTTCCAAAAAAGGCCTGGTACCCTTTGTAGTTGAGGAAAATAATGACCCCGGTCACTATTTAAGGGAAAAAAGGTACATACATGACATACTTACAATGTGTTTAGAACAACAGTATTTTCACATTTTAATTAAAGCTACTTTTAACAATTACTGCAGAACCTCAAATGTGTAACATTGACTACAGGGTTACACACAGTTTCCTAAAGTAAGATTTATCGTTATTCCATGGCTTAAAAGTTGCAGCAGAGTCGTAAGTTTCTCACGAGTAACGCATTTGGTTTGTGTTATTAACAGTTATAAATAATGTGAACAATTAATGATGCCTGGATTGTGCTATTGACCTATTCTAACATTGTAGTGATTTAATAATAATTATGAACGTCAACTCAATTTACACCGTACCTAAACATTTACAATTCTGTCATGAACTGTAGTTGGACCATATTGTGCTTGGCTTGCTAAACCTGAAATTTTCACTTTTATTGGTTTTCATCAGTGATATCCATTCAGCATAATATTATAGCCACAGAATGAGTCAATAGTCAATAGCTCCATTTGCATAATAGCATAATAGTAATACATTATAATGGTAATTAATTATAATCATTTATAATATAGCATAATATAAAAGTATTAATAATAAACTGACCTGTTTGCAGTGATCCAGTAACGCTACAGTGACGCTAGTGTTTATCACCAAAAGCGTCTTTCGAGGAGCGTTTCTGGAGTCAGCTTCTATACGGAGAAGGTGCAGAAGACATACTGCAGGTGGCTGCTCCTGATGCTGCTTAAAAATCTGGTATGACGCAGGCAGGGCGTGGGGCATGGAGTTAGACCAATCAGCTCCGATGCTCAGGGTGCTGTGGGACGAGCAAAAATATTATCATTTATTTTTGTTTCATGGGGGGGGGGCATCTTATCAACATTGACATTTTTTACGTGAACCCTGCCTGGATATCAGATTAAACGGTCGCTAAATGTCGCTGTACAGTCATGCTTCTAGTGCCAACCCTACTAACTGGTCCGACTGCTTGTCTGCTTTGTCTATCACACCATCTTGAGATTTCTAGATGTAAAATGGATGAGATAGAATGGTTTTAAAAGGGTAATCGGGGGAAAAAAAGGCAGCAGAAAGGGTACTTACAAACTTAAATAAAAATGGACGTACAAACAGCTCTATACAACATATTGTATAGAGCTGTTTGTACGTTCATTTTTATTTAAGTTTGTAAGTTTGTAGTTCCATTGCTATATTCAGTAAATGCTATATATAGTATACAGTATAATATATTAATTGTATAAATATATTTATATAATTTATAATATATATATATATACTATAACAAAATGCATATATGTATGTATGTATATATATATATATATATATATATATATATATATATATATATATATATATATATATATATATATATATATATTGAGAGAGAGAGAGAGAATTGATTGATGATTGAATGCAGATGATTAATTGGGTTGAATTGATGTACAAGGTATGTATGTATGTATGTATGTATGTATGTATGTATGTATGTATGTATGTATGCATGTACGCTCAAGTTTGCTGACATTCTGTTTCCTGTTAAATTACAAGTGTGTAATTCCTACAAATTATTTTCTCAAAAAAAGACCGCAAATACAAAATAAAATAGTCAGGGAATCAAGGGTTGTAGTTTTCTATTGAGAATCATAGCCTAGAGGGAAAGAAAAAAAACAACATTGCAAGACTCCACTTCTGGCATTGCATCCCTAGTGACTCAAAATATGAGTCATAATATGAGTCACTAGGTCGCAATATTTTAATATTGAGATAGATATCTGACATAGTTACCACCGTAAAGACTTTTTGAAAAATTCTCAGGGAGATTTGATCTCTTCTGGCCCCCCCATCACTAATTGTGCCGGTAGACAAGACAGTAGACATTGTCTGTAAATTCATTTAATTCAAAAACATGATTTGTTTTATTCTTTGTATCGCTGCCTTAACGATTTGCTTTTGTTTTTCAGGTTAAGTCTATTTATTGGTTTATTCATTTGTTTTGTTAATGAAAAGCAAAACAAAACATAGTAAATGGGTCATTCTCCAGAAACGGTGGAATCTGGTTGATACAAATCTGCTGAGATGTAGTCCTTCCTATATGCCTTAAACTTCTTTTATAGCAATAACTAATGCAATACTTGATGAATCCACAATAAGTAGAGCCAGCTTTTTTATACATGTCAATAAAGGATTCATGTGCCGTGTCTTTGTCATGGGTGTTACCTATAATGGAAACAACATTAAATGTGAATGTGAAATGTGAATATAAATATTTTCTTATTACAACTTGAATATTTAGTTAAACACAGAGTAGTGGAATGATAAGACCAAGAAAAATATTTAATTATTATTATTTTTTTAAATATAAAATAGCACAACATCGTATACATTTATCTGATTCGCACCATCATTGTTTTCTGTCAAACCAACAACAGCTAAAGAATATTCGAACAAAAAGTGTTTGATGCTAACTCTCAAACATCAACTAATTATTACATCACCAATCCACAAACAAAATATTGCTAGAAAGTAAAAAAAATGACATCTGTAAAATCACTGTAAAAACATGTAGTAACACCAGTCACGCAATATAACACCAATATCATCACACAAGAAATTCAAACAATTTATCACATGATATATCAAATAAAAATGCCATGTAACTCAGTCTCAAGACTAGAAGAAGAAGAAGAAGAAGAAAAATCTTTATTTGTCAATAGAACAGCTTTTCAATACAAATGGAACAGTACAGAACATCATCATTAGAAATGGCTTAAAACACGACATAGATTTTCTCTGAGACTCGTGAAACATGGTGTCAGGTATGCCCAAATCCTCTCATCCACATGGATGGATCTCTTGTTCACAGCAACTGGACCTGGCATTTAGCACATGATCAAATTTCTCTGTCAGTTAATGTTGTTTTTTCAAGTCCATGATCCACCACATACCAGTTTACGTCAGCTATTGGGGCTGGCCAGTAGAACTCGTTCAAGTTATACCTGCTGGTCCTGTGTATGCATTTGAGTTTGACATTATGTTGACCTACCTCCGGCATAATGCCAGGGTATGACTGGTCATCATCACCAAACAATACACCTCGCCACAATGATGAATCTCAAACCCGTCTGGTCGGTGTTGCTGTGTTTGTGGTTGCTGTGTTTGTGTAGCCATGCTACAGTCTGCAATCCCACACATCCTCTGCTGCCTGGCAGACACAACTGATGTGTCTGTATTTTGAGGATTCCAGGTGTGGTGCTGAACACTCGATGCATTTTCATAGATCCCTTTATTGCTGAAGGATGGCCGTTTAGTATTTTCTTTTTCCCTCACCTCCACATCTTCGTTGCTTACATGGAATAGTTTCACATTTGTGCCTGACTCCGTAAAGCCCTTGATAAAGAGTCTTAGCATCAGGAATGTCCCTACCAAGGCATCTGCAGACCTCTTCAAAGCCCCTCCCACCCTGTTCGATGCACCAGATACTGCCCCACCCCATTCACTGAGATCTCCTACTTCCTCCACTTTTGGGTCAGGATATCATTGATACAACCGTGACTTTGCAAAGTACTCTGTCCTTCGTGTTGGGTCTGCATCTCTCCAATGCCTGTATAATCTTTGCTTTTCAGCGGCCCAAAATTTAGCCACATCCGCCAAAGGGAAAGTAAAATACATAGGATAACGACAACAACAGACAACAATTACAACTTAAAAACCCTTTTTTTCAACTCCTAATGTCTTTTTGCAGCTTTTATACAAGGCTCTGTTATAGTCGTCGCAAGAGAGTCATGCAGCTTATGGCTTGCGCTGGTGGCATCATTCCCCATGCCCCACAGCCCTTCTAAAAGCGAAGAAAATCTCCCCATTCAAATGATTTGGTTTAAATGTTGTCCTGTGTAGCAAGAAAAAGGTGACATTTAATCAAACAGTTTGATTTTGATTCTGTGAAAAAAAATTGCTAAACAAAATGGAGGAAAGGTACAAGACTGTGTACATTATTATTTTAAGAGTGATGGAACTACTCACCCCATAAACCATTGTGAATGATACCTTTCCGATGACATCAAACCTGATGTCATTGGAAAGGTACTTCTTCTTGAATTCAACCTTTGTCATTATTATAGAGTCTATATTGGTTATAATGGTGTAATATATTGTGGTTTTGTTGTGTGCATGTTAACAATTGTAGAGTTCAGTAGTAGCAGTAACTTACTAGCCAACAGTGACGTTTTATTTCACAAAAGCTCTGCCCTCTACCTTCTTACTTATTGCTTGCTTTCCCGTGTGCATGTGCGCCCTGCTGAAAATTGGACTGTACCCATCAGCCAGTGCGGTAAACATTTCCATAGTAACAGTGAGCTTCACCAATCAGAGACGTCAGTGTTACATTTAGGATTACGGGTAGTGTATTGCTTCTCCACGACATTGCAACCTTGTTTTTCTAAAACAAGGTTGATGTCGTAAGGACTTGTGCCTTCTACAGGAGCAAATACCATTGTTGCAATGTCAGTGGTTATTTATAACTATATACTTACGTATATACAACTATACTTCACGTATAGCCTCAATATTGTATTATAAATGTATAATTTATATTATATACACTTATACATATAGGTTCTGTGGATCCAGTATTTCTTTCTCTTGTTGCTGTATATGGATTTGCATTATTTTTTTTGTGAGATGAATTTTCCCAAGGAGTGATCTTATGTCATCTTAGATGGCGATGGACATGGGAGAGGTAGAGGAGGGGGCCGTGGAGGTGAAGGAATGGGCCGTGCAGGTGAAGGAAGGGGCCATGCAGGTGGAGGAGGTGGCTGTGGAGGTGGAGGAAGGGGCCGTGCAGATGGAGGAGGGGCCCATGGAGGTGTAGGAGGCGGCCGTGCAGGAGGGGGATGGGGCCGTCAAGGTGGAGGAGGTGGCCGCGCAGGAGGGGGAGGGGGCCATCAGGGTGGAAGAGGTGGCCGCGCAGGTGGAGGAGGGAACCGTTGAGGAGGACTGTTGCGCCGTTTTAGCGTCATCTGGGGTCATCAGGTGCACTGGGAAACCCCATTATACGAAACACACAGCGCGCAACATGGTCTCTGTATAACGGGGTGGGGAGCCTGGGTTTTACTTAGTATTTTAATGTTTATGTGTAGTGACTTTTTTAAATAGTATGAGTAAATCTATTTAGATATATAATGTATATCTATTTATCAATCTATCAATCTATATATATATAGATATATATATCTATATATATATAGATAGAGGGGCCGTGCAGATGGAGGAGGGGCCCATGGAGGTGTAGGAGGCGGCCGTGCAGGAGGGGGATGGGGCCGTCAAGGTGGAGGAGGTATATATAGATATATATATCTATATATATATATGTATATATGACAGTTGATTTAATATATTTTACTCTACAAAGTTCCGGCTGCTGCACTCGACAACTTTTTGTTGTTTTTTCGATATATATATATACAAAAATATTCAAAGTTTCTTTCTTTCTTTTGGAGAGCATTGTGAAAACCACTACTGCCCGTTCCGCTACCAACTGTACTAATATTAAAATGGCAATATTAAGAAAAAAAAAAAGAACATGGACAACTTGTATGAAATTGTCAATTAATGTTGATTTTTCAAGTCCATTTTCTCAACATGGTGTTTCACTCCTTTTTGTCTTTCCTACTCTTTCATCGTCAAAATTAATGTATAATTTTGAAGGAAATGTTCAATCTAGATGCAAAGATCTTTCAAGACATGTGTTGAAGACTTTGATATGATATCCTGTTTTCGTTCCAATCTATCAGTCTGTGTAATCTTTTGAAAATCTTGAGCCTCAATAGATACAACATTTGAGGATTTGTTGTGTAACATTTCTAAATTATGTTTCTCCACTTCTTTGTTAGTAGCATAAATGTGAACCCTGTCATTGTCCTCTTCACTCGTTTCACACTTTATAAGCATTTTTACATCTGATTTTTTTCATCAGCAGAGGATACAGCATATTTACGTCAGATTTTTTCAAGTCTTCATCTTTTTTAATTTTTAGTTTACGTCTCGGTCGTTCCGCAATGTTTTTGTGTTTTTGTCTAACAACATCTGTTGGCAAATTGATTTGTCCACAAGTTCATAACTTTTGGTTTCATGTACAGAGCTTGTCCTTTTACTGGAGACAATTGATAGAAATCACCAACTGCAATTATGAGACTTTTCCAAAAGGAGAGAAGTCACCAGTTTGCTTAATTTGTCCTTGTCTTTCATGGACATATGTTATTAATTGATCAACCATAGAAATGTTGTCAATAATTTCAACTTGGAGATTCCCTAACTTTTTGTAAAATTGTACATGTTTTCGGCTCCAAGTGGTTGATATGGGAGGCTTGCATTTGAAAAGGAATTGTGGATTGTTGCCGGTTTCATGTTTTAGATTTACCCAGCACCACCAGAATAGAAAACATAAAATGGGTCCGGATTTTCTGGAAGACTCATACGGACTCTGTGGTCACCAGTTGGAATGAATAGAATTTTTGGGATCTCATATTTGTACTTCCTTGGGCAGATATTTCTCTGTTTAAAAGATATACAGAACCCAATTTTGTTAATGCTTGTTTTGCATTGACGTTGTGTTTGACATTGAAGCTTCTCCTTGTGGTTGTTGTAGTAGTAATCCCATTTCTCTCTCTGCTTTTGAAATGTAAGACACAATCAAAAATTTTCCAGAATATGCATGAATGACATATTGAATATCCATATTTTCATTCCGACATTGTGAAAGATCTCTCATTTACCCACATATCAGAAATGTGTCTTTTTAAAACTAAATATTTTTTTCTTTGTCATTTTTTTGTAAGCACTTTAAAAGGTTTGTTGAGATATTGACATTTAATTAAAAGAATCTTCAACAACAAAAAAAAATTACTTTTCGGATTGAGAATCAGTTCATAAATTTATTTTACAATTTTTTTCAGCTTCAACTTCATTATTGTCATTTTGTCTACTTTTGGAGCATTTTCAATCCAGAACAAACAATTTGTGTGAGGTGACCCGTGTTGCTGGAATTAAAATCTGTAGAAATAATCAATTATTTTACCAATTGGTTCTACTGGTGACATTATACCATCTTTAAGGAAACAGTGGAATCAGTGATAAAACATTTGTGCAGCTAGTTTCAAAATACAATGAAGAACTTCTTCCCATCGTGAATCAGCCAAAGAAAACCAACAAAACCATGTTGGTTTATCTAGTTGTCTAACCATAGCAAAAATATGCACTGCCAAAATGGCAAAAACCTCTTATAGGTTTCTTGACTTTATATCCTTCATCGAAATATATATATTTTTTATTTAATCTTTATTTGTTAACATTCCACAAGTAATCTTAGGGTTGTTCCCTTCTGCTGGTGCTACAGACAAAATCTTGTCAAAGTGCTGCTCTAATACTTCCTATACAATAGATTCAACATTCAAGAGGTTTATTCGTCACATACATATACATACGTTCATAATTATATGCAGTGAAATGTCTTTGTAACGCACCAAGAGAATATGCACAATAGTTTCTAAACCAAACATAATAGCTAACCTTACTTCTACCTGGCTAACTAACCGATTCCTAAAACATAATGCAGTTATTGCAAGAAGAAGCTCCCGCAGCTTGACAGCCAGTATGGTGCAGACTATGATATTGAAAAGTGAACTATAGCCGATGAACGGCAATCTCACATAGGCCCCCTTCCGGCCATCCAGGTGCGTGAGCGTTGTGTGCAATACCTGGGAGACCGAGTCATCCATGGATCTGTTCGGCCGTTACGCGAACTGCAGCGGGTCCAAGGTGCCGGTGAGGGAGGCGCAGATGTAATCCTTAATCAGCCTCCTGAAACACTTCATGACCACCGAGGTGAGGGCCACCGGACGGTAGTCATTCAGGCAGGCAGGAGAGGCGATCTTCAGGACAGGAATGATGGTGGACCTCTTGAGCAGGACCACTGATTCAGCCAGGGAGGCACTGAATATCCTAGTGAACTAGCTGGTGAGCACAGGTCTTTAGTACTCGCCAGCAATGCCATCTGGGCCCGCAGCTTTCCTGGTGTTCACACGCATCAGAGCCCTGCTTATGATTATCGTTATTATTTATAGATTTCTTTTTCATGTCTTATTTTTGAAAACATTCTCAGTACGGTCAGTAGTGACAGTAAATGAGTGAGTGTTTTTATTGATGAACATTGGTTGGTATACGGGGTTTCCCAATTTTCACTTACTCAATGTTGTCGTTGTGTGTCAATCACATCTGTCTGTAGGGCCACATCAATCTGTTTGGAGTGGTCTGCAACAACACTGTTGTACTTTCCAATCTCCTGAAGAAGGCGATTCTTGTCTACTGTCAACTTTCTTCGGAGACGATGGGGAAGCTTGTTGCTGTCTAAAAAGATGAACAAAGACAGGAAATGCAAATAATAATAATTATAATTCACATATGAATACACACATAATATGTATATGTTATAATAAAACAATAAACAAACATTTTTTTCATATATCAGATAATTTAAATAAAAGCCTACATACCCTTCTCACAGAGGAGGATTTGTTTCTGCTGCTTGACCAAGATGAAGACCCTCAATTTACTGCTGGAGATGTGCAGACCCATTACTTGGGTCTCTGTAGGTATGGGTTAGAGTGCGATAAAGCTCAGTGTACTGTAATATATGCATTGCAACTGAGCGCAGAAGACAACATGAACACAGATGTATCAAATAAGTAAAGCACTGCAAAAGGCATGTACTGTATATTGTTTTGTCCTTACTATTCTCTGCCCATTCATTGACCTCAGCAATCCACTGTATCAGTGATCTTTATCTGACTTTGTACATAAACAAACCTGTACTTGGGCCACTACATCGGCCTGGACGGTCTCTGCGTCTCCCGCTGGACTTGCCGCGTCCATGGCAGCTCCTTTTTGGTGGAGCTCCGTGGCGAGTCCCCTCCAGACAGTGCCGGTTTGCACTCCTCTGCAGCCTTCTGTGTGTTTACAGTAATTAGTGTGAGTGTGAAACAGAGTTGCTGAGGTTGGCCCTTAAAAGTGCCTTTAGGGTTAACATCGCCTCGGACTACAATATAACAACACTGAGGTGGCTGAATTAATGCTGCAAGGAGAAAAATTTAATTATTCACTGATAAACTCCAGTTTATATACACTGATCAGATGAACTGAATAACATTGATCATCCGTTCCAATGGCACCTGTCAAGGGGTGGGATACTGCATCTTAGGCAGCAAGTGAACAGTCAGTTCTTTAAGTTGATGTGTTGGAAGCGGGAAAAATGGCCAAATAGATCAGGGGAAAAGCTTAAGCTTTAGCATATGAAATGTTGGGACAGACTAAAACTAAGGAGGTCACCCGCTGGGATAGTCATTGAGGCAACAGCCACACTAAAATTATGGTGCAAAAATTCAGACACTGCCACAAATGCTTTGGTGGTGTATTGGAGTCCATGAATTGTCAGGTAGTCGGAGTGACACCTGACCATGTCATATCCAAAGACACAAGGCAGACAAATTGTTGGCCACAATTGCATAGTGCATAGAGGCCTTTACTCATAATGTAAACAAATTCAACATAGATTTGCAATTGATATTTTACCATCATGTGTGGCAGGGTACATTTGGTTTTTTCAACTTTTGTAGTAATACAGTTGAATGTGTCTAATGATTCAATTATAAATAACATTTTGAAAGAAAAATAATAAATAAAATAATAAAACTTTGCATTCTGAAATCCACAATCATATTAATCATATATTATGGTATAGTGTCCTCCTTCTCCCCTGGCAGAATGTCAGGTTTTTACATACTGAAGAACAGTCCACTGCTGATGGTAAAGAAGATACAGTAGGAAGCCAAACACTGTTTTGAAGGGTCCTTCTGAAGTCTGTGGCGAGGAAGCGGTGGCCACAGGTGCAGCCGTCGAGGAGAAGCTTTTAAACAAACAAACATAACAGAATTTGAGCATATTCTGGATATACATTTTATATATATACAGTATATATATATATATATATATATATATATATATATATATATATATATATATATATATATATATACTATATATTTGGGTTGTCAATCGATTAAATTATTGAATTGCGATTAATAACAATTACATTTTATTTTTCTTTATAGATATTTATTGCCTAGACTTTGTTTTGTTCAATTCCGAGAAGATCTCTGACCAAAGGTTCTGCAATTATTGAATTGGGCAAAGTATCAATTTGTACAAAGCATATATTTTCCTCTTGATAGATACTTCAATTATTATCATAATTACTCTTAAACAGTTGTCCAAATTCATAACTTACTTGCTGTGATGGTGGAGGAGTTCACATTGAGGTTGGTGGTGCCAGAGTTGAATGAGTCTGGCAATGCTTGAACTGCACTGCTGGTACTAGGTACCGATGATGTGTCGCTAAAGACTAGTTCCGGATTTGTGATGTTGATCCATTACTAAAAAGCCCAACAAAGCAAAACAAGGCTTGCCTTGAATATAATCTGCCATTTTAGCCAGAGCCAATCCAATAAATACCACGGCATTATGCATTAAAATATAGGCATGTATACCACCTGCACAATATGTTGCTGTATAAGGAAATTTTCATGAATTTCATTTCAAAACACATAACTGAAGGTTTAATAATTGATTGTTATAAAGAAATGTGTAATCGTCAAAATTCAATAGAATTTTAACAAAATGTTAATACGATTTAGTAAATACAATACTTACTTTTACTTCTGAATTTACCCTACTCCTGAGAAAAGTTGATGGAAATTAAGTGCTGTAGCCTCTGTTTACTGAGAGAATAATTTGGATATGTGGATTAGACAAAAGAAAATTGTATAGGTCACAGTTTATTATTATTATTATTATTATTATTATTATTATTATTATTATTACTATAAGTAGTGGTAGTAGAATTTTTTTTTTTTTTTTTAAGTTAAAGTTAAGTCTAAGTTTTAATTTCTTACCTCTGTGATAACATTGTCAGCCAGATTTGAAAGGCTGTTGTAGCTGAATCTGGAAAGTCCATTTGTAAAGTGTGTTGTATGCTAAATTATAGACCCAAACTCCCTTTGCTTGATAAAGGAATATTTGTGTTTGGGGCAGGAGTTGCTGGAGTTAAAGTTGTCACTGTTCCCATGGTAGATGTGGATACTGCAGTTGTAGTTGTTGGTCCTTGAGTTGTGGTTGTTGGTCCTGCAGCTGCAGGTGTGGGTCCTGCAATTGTAGCTGTTTGTCCTGCAGTTGTACTTGTTGGTGCTGCAGTTGTAGTTGTAGGTCCTGCGTTTGTAGTTGTTGTTTGTCCAGTTGTACTGTAGTTGTGGGTCTTGCAGTTGTAGTTATGCGTCCTTGAGTTGTGGTTATGGGTCCTACAGTGGTTGTTCTTGGCCCTGCAATTGTAGCTGTTTGTCCTGCAGTTGTACTTGTTGGTGCTGCAGTTGTGGTTGTGGGTCCAGCAGTTGTAGTTGTGGGTCCTTGCGCTGTAGTTGTTGGTCCTGCAGTTGTAGTTGTAGGTCCTGCGTTTGTAGTTGTTGTTTGTCCAGTTGTACTGTAGTTGTGGGTCTTGCAGTTGTAGTTATGCGTCCTTGAGTTGTGGTTATGGGTCCTGCAGTTGTAGTTGTGGTTCCTTGAGTTGTGATTGTTGGTTCTGCAGTGGTTGTTGTTGGTCCTGCAGTTCTAGTTGTTGTTTGTACAGTTGTAGTTGTGGGTCCTGCAGTTGTTGTTGTTGGTCCTGCCGTTGTGGTTGTTGGTCCTGCAGTTGTGGTTGTGTTGTAAGGGAAAAATATTCATATTTTATCAAATAAAAAGACAATTACATGTAATGGCTTAAAATGTTAGAAGTTAAAAACTTTCTGCAAACATATGAGCTACAACGGTTTAATGTGTGAATGAATTCTGCATACATTTTATATAATGTGTAAATAATACATTAAAAAAAAAATAATAATAAGACCTGTTTGCAATGATCCAGTAACACTACAGTGACAGTTCATCACTAA
The DNA here is from genome assembly GCF_960531495.2 of Zeus faber. Lineage (NCBI taxonomy): Eukaryota > Metazoa > Chordata > Actinopteri > Zeiformes > Zeidae > Zeus > Zeus faber. The sequence goes on from NC_137191.1 coordinate 21,662,124, forward strand.
AAGCATCTTCCAAAGAACATTTCTGGAGTCAGCTTCTAGACAGAGAAGGTGCAGAAGACACACCCATCACCACTCAGAGCAAACTCCTGTTCAGAAAACGATGCTACTTAAAAATCAGGTATGACACAGGCAGGGTGTTGTGCATGGAATTGGACCAATCAATTGTGATTCTTTTGGGTGCTCTGGACAAAAGTATGTTTCTACTGTATGTCATACGGTATATACAACCTAACTGGAAAGTGCAATCACTTAATCTAGGTATATGTTATTGTTGTTTTCTTTTATTTTAGTGCTAGAAGTCTAACTCATTAAAATACAATATTTGATTTTTATTTTGCATCAAACCAAATCAGGGACAAATCATCTGAGATAATTTCAATTCCTGTCATACAGCTTCATTACTGTGTAGGGTCAATATACTACAAACAAACAAATAAATAGGTATATAGGTCTTTATTTTTTGGGGACATGTTAACAACATTGAGGTTTTTCCGTGTGCTCTCCCGGGATGTCAGAGCACTCATGTTGCAGCACAGTAATGTAAACAAACTGGTCCGTCAATGGTCAGCAGCCCATTTATGCCACTATTCTTGAGGTGCCTAAAATTTTGACATTCTTGACAATTTGACAGTATGTTGTCAATTTTCAAGAAAAAGACGATAGGATTGGTGTTAAACATTGCATTACAAATTGATAATGACACTATAGACACTGTAAAAATTCAGTTATAGCATTGTAGTAATTTAGTAATAACACTGTAATTTACACCTACTTGTCCATTCTTATCATGTCCATTTTATTGTCTACATATTTTTTTTATCCTCTACAGAAGTTTCTCATCTATTTATATTTTTATTTCATAGCCACAGCAAAGCTAATAATACTACCATACTGCCACTGAGCCCGACCACAGCCTTTACTTTAATTCATCCGGTGCATAGAACCACATTTGTATATTCTGCATATTTTTAATAATTGTTCTTATTTTTTCTTTTTCATAATTGAGTTGTTTTCTAATGCTAATTGTTTGTACAGAAATGCATCACATTACATGACATTTCATTATGTCATTTATCAGACTCGTTTGTCCAAAGTGACTTACAATAAGTACATATGTCACAGTATCAAACCAACTGTAATAACAGCCAGCTAAACATTCTCTAGAAACAAGCAGAATCAGTACTAGTGGAGTTAGAGAGAGCTTTTTTAGGAAGTATTTAGGAAGTATTTTAGACAGTAAAGGGATAAAATATGCTCATGGGGCAGACAGGTCAGTGCACTAATACTTACCGAGTACCAATCATTACACCAGTAGGTTCATGCTGATGGAAAGATTTTGATACACATTTAGATTTTATTTGAGAATTGAAAATAATAATAATAATAATAATAATAATAATAATAATAATAATAATAATAATAATAATATATTGATGATAATAAATCTTTCTTATTCCTCTTTTTCTTTCTTTCTTCACTCTTTCACACAGGTCACAGTGCTTGAACTGAATAGAAACTGCACCCACTACTAGAGCTATGCAATTGGGCAATTTTTGCCTTTAATTTCTATGGTAAATATGACATACAATTAATGACGAGGCTGCACTTCCATTCTGCCCCGCGGGTATATATTGCAGGTCAACTCCCACTTCCACTTCTTTTCACTGCTCAGCGCCTCAGAAGGGCCCCATACTGCAGCACAGTACTAGATCTGGTCCCTCCTCAGGCAACCTAGACGTTCCCTATCGCAGAGACTGCAATCTATTACAACCCTTCATGGGGCCGTATACCATCACGCAATAGTATGGTGAACACCCGAGGGAGGTTCAAGTAATAACGTACCCCCCACTGGCTTGCCAGATACGTATGTGATTGGATGTGTCAGGAAAAGAGCTCATGGAACACCTGCACATTTGTCTGTGCGCCTCACGGCATGTGGCAGTGCAGACCTAGCGACGTCTAACATTTAAAAGCCTGTGTCTGTGTATGGGGAGCTCCAAGATGCTGTCCGACATATATCTTCCATTGACACGCCCTGAAGAGGGCCCAAAAGAAGGACATTCCGCTGGTGGAGTGTAGGCGCAGTCCCTGAGGGGCCTCTAATGGCTCATGTATCAGAATCAGAATCAGAATCAGAAATACTTTAATAATCCCAGGGGGAAATTACTTAAATGTAATGTAGGGCAAGTCTATGGCTTCCACCAGCCAATGAGCCAATCGCTCCTTGGACAGGGGCCTATCCTTTGCTTGGGCGCCGAAGCACACAAACAACTGGTCCCCGTGCCTAGAGCCATTAGTGCGGTCCATATAACACTGCAACGCCCAAACCAGGCACAAATTGTTTAGTCTTTCCTGCTCCTCTGACTTAAAAGGCAGTGGAGAGAAGGCTGCTAACTCAATGAACTGACTCCGAAACTGGAATGGAAATGACCTTAGCGGTGAAAGAAGCATTAGGACACATGACTACACATGACTGTCAACTCCACCCACAAACTGTGTGCAGGATGGGTGAACTAATTGTGCCTCCAGCTCATCTACCTGTTTTGCAGAAGCAAGCACCAGCATCAAGGCCCTTTTCAGAGAAACAATCATGATGTCTACGGTGCATAGGAGCTGGAACAGAGGCCCCGACAGAGCCCGTAAGACTACGAATAAGTCCCAAGAAGGGATTAGGGAAGCGCAGACTGACAGCAGCAGCAGCTGACACCAGACATCAGGTGACTGCCTGGTGTGAAGCTGTCTTAGCCCACATGACATGTGGCAATAGCTGCCAGACCTTTAGTGTAGTGGTCCTATAGGGCAGTTGGAGGAGGCGTGTCCCCGCTGTTCGCACCACTGGGCAACAATACGTCACCTCAGTGTGTGGGAGCGCGTAGAGGGTGCTCTGGCGTTCTGTGTAGTGGCAACCAATGCATCTGAGAGGTCCCAAGCTGGGAGCTTCTCCCTCTCAGTCCTGAAGGCGCTATAGGCCCGGGCGTGAGTTAAGAATGACACACTCGTTCTGTGCAGCTGCATGAGTAGGTCTTGTCAGAGCCGGAGCTCTCACGAGGGGCCCACACCCATGTCCCACAGATTAGCGAACCATGGGTGGCTGGGCCAAATAAGGGGTCACCAGCCCCAGCACCAGGTTGTCCTCCTGCACCCTGTCCAGCACCGGCTGAATGAGTGCCACAGGGGGAAAAGCATAAAGTGTTGCTTCCGGCCACAGGTGGGCCAATGCATCCACAACCAATGGCAGCTGGTTCCCCCCTAGGGAGAACCATAACATGCACTGCGTCACATCTCGCGACACAAACAGGTCCACCTCTACCCGGCTGAACCTCCTCCACATCTCCACCATCACCTGGGGGTGAAGGTGCTAGTCTGCCACCTGGGGGTTCCCCATGGACAACATGGCGTGGGAGACGAGCTAGCACTAGGAGTAGTGGCGGTGCGAACAGGACCAGCTCCTGTGCTAATGCTAGCCAGGGGAGAAGGTTCTTCCTCCGACATCGCTCTTCTGTTAGTGTCCTCCTCGTGCCATCAGCTGCCTGCCTCCTGACAAAAGCCAGGGAAAGCTGGGCGCAGGCCGAGCACTCCGAGGACCTCGGCCTCGGCGTACTGTCTACCCAGGCATGCGACGCAGGACCGATGGCAGTCGCCTTTCTCTCTGCCTTTTCCGCAGTCAGGCTACGACCTCCTCGACATCATGACTATAGAATATAGAATATACTACAATAAGAATATACTGCCTCACTGAACGATACTTGAACCAGTGATTCACACCAACTCACATGAGTGGGATCTGAGAGGTGAAGCAAGCGTGGAAATACAATATCTTGTGTGGATTCTTCTCACGCAAAGTAAGAAAAGAGTAGGAAGCAGATGTTGAGCCCTAATTTTTACTCGCGGGGGCGGGACAGAGGTGACGTCACTTCCTCTGTCATTTCAGTGTGTAGTGTGTGTTTCAATGCAGAGCGTTTCGATTGGATTACGTGATCTGACTATCAGTCCTATAATTAAAAGATTGCAGTCCCTGCTAACGGGAAATAAAATTATATATATTTTCACTTATTTATATTTAACATGTCTTTTAAATAATTTATATGTAAACATTTTGCTGGATTGAAAGGCCAAATGACCTTTTAACTTATTCAACTAAGCTTTTTAGACCGTATATGAGCCTAAAAAAGCTAAACAGCTGTAGATTGACAGGACTGGCTCATTCCTGAGAACATGGCATAGTTTAGGTCATCAGCTGCTTAAGGAAGCAATAGATCATCTCTCTGCCTTGTAAGTAAGCGATAATGTACACCCAGCTGGTCATTATCCCAAAATAACATCAGACATGGCGATCAGTTTTTGTTCTTGTTACTTATTGTCACTTAGTGTCCGATTGGCTGCACATTATCCCGCTTATTAATTGACTACTTACTAAATTAAATAATACATAGATAAAGACAAAATATTAATTTGAAAAAAATCATACTCAGTACATACAACATACAATAGGCCTAGGGTTTGCAGGACAGGTGGGGTGCGAGCTATGTAGGTAGGGATGAGGCCCTGTGATCTTGCCCGTTACACTCCTGCCCCAACGTGCTTTTCGCCCGTCCTGAAATTTTAATACCACTCATATTAGTTTAGAACACATACACTCGCACATAAATCTTACTCTGAACAAAAATCCAGGGGCAGGAGGTAGTTCAGTTTTACTTGCTTGGAGGACTCCCACCCCCACAACTTGCAATTTGAACTGCAATTGCCAACATCACACATTGAGCACTGGTGTTTTCCGGGTTGGCAGAGAGCCACACACAATCACACACTCACACACACACACACACACACACACACACACACACACACACACACACACACACACACACACACACACACACACACACACACACACACACACACACACACAGGCAGTCTCATCACAGGCACACACATACCTCCAGCACCTGCTTTGTACACAACCCCAACACCCCCCCGGTTACATCCTTCTCCTTTCCTACCTCATTTGCTGCCATAAATATGACAGGAAGAGGCCACGTGTCCAATTGCTGTTTTAGTTTTCCTGGACTCAATTAACTCTGTTTTTTTCGATACATGTCTGATGTTTCTATGTTTATGTTTTTCCATGTACATGTTGTTTAGTTCTATGTTTATTTGTCTCGCCCGTGGTAATGATCCCCCTCTTGGAGTAGTGATTAGTTGTTTATAGACCAAAACATGGTGAGATAGTTCTCCAAAGAGGGGGATTGGTGGCAGTTCTGTGTAACAAAAAGCTGTGCTCTTGTCATCCCACAGGTCATCCACAGGACAGAGTTTTGGATCAGTTCTTGATGATTAGAGAACGAATAAAAAGTGGCATTGCAGGTTGAGAACTAGAACTCCACTTGCAGACTCTGTCCTAGATGCAATAGTATACAAATACTCTGTGTTGTATGCCTAGCATGCTGACAGCACAGGTAAAAGTAATTTAAAAAATGAAAAATTAAATCTTAACCCACGTCTTCTTTACACTTTGATTATATGAATTACTTGTGGTTGTAATTACAATGAGACATCGAGAAAGTGAAAGTGGGAGGAATTCCATCATGACATCGTTGACTTTCAGGAAGCATACCTTGATGAGGGTGTTAGTATGGGAGCACTCTATGGGACACATAAATTGGGGGTATTAAGATTTTACTTTTACACAGAGTGGCTGACCAATGGAGATGAGGTGTTCACAGAAATTGCGTAAGGAGCTGATGAACCGATAGACACAGCAAAGTCAGATGAGCAACAAAAAATACACAACAGACCATGAACAGAAACACACAACAGAAGACATCTGACTGAGAAAAGACAAGACAGTGAACAGCCGACACACCATGGAAGATGATGAGCAAAGTACTACTGAGGTGTTTTTGTCTCTACTGCTGTTGATGTTATTGATCTTTGTGTAATAACATCAGAGGTAATGTTTGGTCCTTTGGAAGGTCCACCTTGGTGGTTGCATAATTTTTAGGTGATCTTGATGATAGAATCTTGCATGAGCCTATCCTCCCAATAGAAGAGCAGGAATAAACACTAATGCCCACACCTCAACTCCTATTCATTCTAAGATAGTGATTGCTGGCCCACCAAGTACTGCCTTTAAACTTTTATATGTGACTGTGAAACTTCATAGAGTGAATCTCTGAGTTTAACTGATTACCCAATTCAAAGATGAAATAATGATGAGCTACTCTGTGAAATACAACTTTATTGATGAAAAGGGGGCAGATGTTGATGGTGTGTCCAGGGATGTGTATGCTGCCTTCTGGACAGATTTTTTTAGACTGTGCAGCAGAGGGTGCAGATATGAGGGTGCCATCTCTATCCCCAAAATGGCAAGAGGAGGAATGGATATCTGTTGATAGAATATTGGTGAAGGGATTGAAGGACCATCAATATTTTACTTTTCGGTTGGCTCAAACCTTTACAGCAGCAATCACATTTGGTCAAAAATCCATCTCATCTGATTTACTGTTTGACTGATGTTGTATCTTAGTCAGTCTGAGCGTGATCTCTTGCCCACTGCAAGAGGCTCTTGTCGGTGATAATGAAGATGATCTTTTTGATCTTATGGATCGCATGGGTGTAAGAACAGCACCAACACAAGAGAACTTGAAAGCTGTGCTTCTCCAAGTGGACCATAAGAAAATAAGCCAGCAACCAAAATATGCAGTGGATACATTTCAGCAGTTGCAGGACCAACTCTCAGGAAGTTCTTCCCCAGTGTGGTGGATATGCAGAAGATGTACGATGATCTTAAACCACCAACATGAACGGTGTTAAAGCTGATCACAGCCTCTCCAGCCACTCCAGCAGAGAACCAAAGTTGGCCATTTTTACATCAGTATATAAGGGGATTGGATGAAATAGGCATCTAGAAGATGTTGAGATTTGCGACAGGGTCTGATGTCATCTACATTAAAGACATTGAAGTCATATTCACCCCCTTGGAAGGCTCACACGGCGGGCAAATTGCACACACTTGTGGCCCAATTTTCATGTGGCCCAAAGGCATTGTTATCCTCTAAACATGTTTGGATTTTGATTCATGCCATGTCGATGGCAGGAAGTCTTTTTTGGACTTTGTTGTGTTAATTTGGCCAAGATTTTACATTGAAGTACAATCAAGTTGTTTTTGAAGTGTTTTTTTTTATGGGAATGTTACTGTCTCAAAAGCCTGGGCTTTTTCCATTCTGCTATTTTCAAATTTCTTGCATTTCTTGCATTTCTTGCAACATTTATATTGTACATACATGTGCATACATTTTCCTTTGTAAATGATGAAGAAACATTTATTTCAAATGTACTTTGATGCAAGCCACCATTTCTGTTTTCATTTTAGGAGTATAATCTTTTGGATGTCAATTTATCATCATTTTCATCATTTCATCGCCATTTAATGTTCTCAGAAAGTCACTCAAGGTATTTTTTCTTTAAAACCTTCCAAAAGGCATGTTCACTGATGGATAGGAACTTATGGTAGCGCATATTACACCCAAGCCGGACCACGATTGACGTGCACCTGTACATTTTTTAACTTGCGGTGATAATCAAAAAGGATGGTTGGCTGGCATCAGGCACACTGAAAAGGAAAGAAGCCACTGGTACATCAACCACAAGCCAAGCCAAGAACATCGAGCATGCGTGACTGTCCCGCCTGGCTGACATCACAAATCTGTCAAACCTGCTTGTCTTTGTTAGGTATGAAAATAATGAGATAGAGATAAAAGAAGAGTTCCTGTTTAGCAAATCTTTACCAACGCATTCAACTGCTGAGGCCATTTTTGACATTCTGAACGCGTTCATAATTTCAAACAAGATTGATTGGTCTAAATGTGTGGGAGTGAGCACTGATGGGGCCCGGACCCACTCCACTGTGCTGGACCAGCATCACCCAGCATCATGAAGCTGTGGCTCCACTCGTAGCATCTGTCCACCGCAGTATGCACGGAGCAGCACTGACTGTAAAGAAAATGTTGCAGATGTAAAGACCGTTCAAGATGAGGCGGTCAGAGTCAACTTCATCAAAAGCTGGCAACTGCAATCACCTGCAATTTCCTGCTTTGTGTAAAGAGATGGGCAGTGAAGAGTCAAGAGCTGGAGGTGACCGCCATGCTGTGGCTGTCCATTCTCCTAAAGTAAATAGAGGACACATTTCAGAATCAGAATCAGAATCAGAAATACTTTAATAATCCCAGGGGGAAATTACTTTTGTTACAGTTCCAAATCTACATACAACATATTTACATACAACATATAATAATTATTAAGAAACATATTTATATATAAAAATATATATATATAAACATATCTATATGTTATAAACATATATATATATATAGAGTGTAAAATGTACAGTTAAAAATGTGCAAAAAGAAGAAGGTGCAGAAGTGGAAGTCTGTGTTTTGAGCTGAGGTTACAGAGAGGGGGTGTCTGACTCTCTGAGGGAGGCGTTGTAGAGATTGATGACCACAGGCAGGAATGATTTCCTGTGGCGCCCTGTGGTGCATCTGGGTAAGAGGAGTCTTCTGCTGAAGGTGCTCCTCTGCTGGGCCAGTGTGTCGTAGAGAGGGTGTGAGACATTGTCCAAGATGGACTGAAGCCTGGACAGCATCCTCCTCTCTGCCACAGTCGTCAGGGTGTCCAGCTCCTCTCCTACGACATCACCGGCCCTCCTGATTAGTTTGTTTAGTCTGTTGTTGTCTGCGACCCTCAGCCCACTGCCCCAGCATGTGACAGCGAAGAAGATCGTAAAATTCCCTCACAGAGGAAGTATTTCACTGTTCCCTTGCATGGCAAATATGCTTTTCATATTACATCAAACATCTTCATGAATCCAGCTTTAACCCCGTGAAAACTCACTTACGAGGGTTTGAAAGAACTAGATTAGTATGGACTGTAAAAAAGGTTATTCCTGTTTGTGCCTTGCTTTACACACACAAAGAAACACACGCACGCACGCGCACACACACGCACACACACACACACACACACACACACACACAGACACACAGTATATAGTATATCGTTAAATATAACTTTAAATAAACTAAGTATACTTTCACATAGCACACTTGTACACTATTCTTCCCATTTTGTGCATGAAGAACGACGCATTTTAGTCTAAATAAGGGTCAGTCTTTGGCAACCGGGACCACACCTATAGCCTACACACGCACACACACACACACACACACACACACACACATAGAGGACGCCCTTATTACGTCAGTACTGTCTATCTACACTATAAGATAAAACCCTTGACATGATTTTTTTTAGAGATAAGATAGCATTTTACAAATTATTTATTAATATACAGTAAATATCTATAATTTCACAAATATCAATAAGTTCCTCATATTAAAAAGATTTATCATATCTGTCAGTAAGATGTATGATTTACTGGCATGAAATGCAGTCAGCTGATAAATATTTTCCCATACCAGGACGTTTCTGGCAGACGCCGCACCCAGAACAGAGTCTGGTGTCGAGGGTGGAGAGGGGGGCACGTCCTGTCCTCTGCTTTGTGCGAAAAGGTGATGTGCAGCATTCCCAAAATGATTCCTCCCCTGTCAACACCTCCCTCGTCTATTCTTATTCATCCACCACTCTCCTCCCTCCACATTCCACTTGGTCAAAATTCCTTGACTGACAAAAGATTAAAATGACCCTTGAAATTATACGTCTCATCATCCTCGAAATATTAACAATATGTTTGTCGGTCAGCAGGGACCTCTATCGTACTTGTGCGGATTATTTTCCGTTTTCGTTTTTGATTTGCTGTTTTGCGTCATTTCAGAATAAAACACAGAGAAAAACAGAAAAAAACAGACAACCCCTTTCCACAACCTCGATACGTTACAATGACACACATTAATAATTTCATAATAATATGTCTGGGGGATATTTTTCCTCATTACAGAGTAAATAGGCCTATAATATACTTAAAATAGGCAACTTGAATTATCTCTGTAGATAAATTCTTCTTAAATCCTTTTTTAGGTGCTTTTATTTTTGACAGGTCAGATTTTTCAGAGTTCTGCCTTCAATGGAAACCAGAATGAATGCCTCGCTGTCTGTTGGAATGGAATCAAAATTATTTCATTGCAGCGGTGTGTAGCTCTTATAAAAATACTTCCTTTTAATGTGTATGGCTCATTTGCATGACAGGTACTTTTTCCACACAAGATCGCTGCTTCACTGCTTGGTTTCATTGTCCTCAACCATGACACCAAAAATGCCCGTAATGTGCCAATCCTCCTGTGAAGACTAAACTAACTTGAGGATGGTCTCAACTCTGTGTTTCTTTTAGCGCTATGAGTAACGTTGTAGCATTGGTTACAAAACAGTTCTAAACTTTTAATTGCAAAAAGTCAACTTATTTTAAGATCTGGACAATGCATTTTCCTTGTTCTTCTCAACTTGGGCATTGAAGACATGTAGATAAGATGTTAAAAGGTAGACTATCTCTGTCATTGTTTTAAGGTTCGCGAAAGGTTTGGAAGGAATGTGAAAGACATCAAAGATGTGGTTTTGCCAGAGTTCCTCTTTTAAAGATCCCCTTAAATCATCAAATCCGATTTGGTGAAGATTCTGTCCTGCGGCCACTCATCATTGACGGGTCACTGGTGTAAACCCGGCCCTTGACACCAAGGACCGAGGCTGGAACGAGAGGTTTCCATTTCCTGTCGCCGTATTACGCCAACGTCATTGGTCACCTGTCCCTGTATTTACAAGAGCATTTTTAATGTTCTCAGACAATGTTCAAATGTAAGACACGATTTTAATTACACAATACTCACATATCATGAGTTTTATCTCTCACTCAACGTACTGTATTGTAAATGTCATGATCACACAAGCACGTTGTAATGTGTAATTTGTCGATCCAAACATGAAATGAATATTGCCCAAGTTGTTCCCAAATTGAGCCCAGAGTCACCCTGCTAATGTAGGGCATCTGCAGGGATCAGAGAGACAAATCATCTCTCTCTTATATATCACTATTATTAGGGCCATTCCAATGCCATTTGAATGAACTTTTAATGAAGTCTATAAAACAAAAGAATCCACCAACATGGCCAAGCAAAAAACAATTAATTTAAAGGTTATGTTTATCGTCATTTAAAGTGAATAATAATGTGTTTTTTTCATAACCTTATCAATTCAAGTATTTTCATTGAATCCATATATAGTACGTATAGTCATGGAAATTTTATCACAAATATTACAGAATAATAGATGTATTACCGTCAAACTGCTGTTATGTTCAGTAGTAAATGTGTTTCCCCATCTGCATTATTAATAAAATATTTAAAAAAAAATTAAAACTCACAAACATATTTTCCTTCCTGAACTGATGAGCTGTTGCTTTAAGTGACATCATCAAGAGGAGGTGACATCATTTAAGTCTTCAAAATAAAAATAAAAATTCAAATAAAAAAGCTGGTAAAATATTACATTATTCATAACAAATCATTTTGTGTTTTATAATGTTCGATGAGGTCTGTCAAGCGTAACCTATCCATTTAAGCTATCCGCCAACCCTCCCCTGTTTTCTGGGAAGTTTAAACAATGTCCAAAAATGTATTCTTTAGAAAAAAAAGATTCAAAAAAATTGAAAGGCCAAATCGCACTCATCACATGGAAAAAATAAAATAAATAATAAAAATTATATATATATATATATATATATATATATATATATATATATACACCAAAATATGCAGTACATTCAGGACATAGAGGTGAGTATTAGGTTGAAATAGGGTAAAATATAAACTATATCATTCCATGGACCGTTATGAGAACAGTTTTCTTTAGGCAGGTTTGTTGGTTCACCTACAATAGTTAAGTCTACAGAATGCTAAGTATGGAGATGACGATAAAGGGTTAGGGACATCAGAAATATTTGTTCTGATGCCAAACGATTATTTCAGACTTTGGAGAGTAACCTCTCCCTTTTTTTTTTTTGCAACTTAGATTTTTATTGAAGACAAGGCAAGTTAATTTAAATAGAACATTCCAACAACAAGGAAATTCAAAGTCCTTCACATAAAACATGAAAAGCATGAGGACCAAGTGCAAAAGGAAATAATATCTGACAAAGAAATATATATTTATAGCTCATGTTGAAATGAAGTCCTCAAATTCTAGTCCTATTTAATTACTTCTATGGCGTCATATCTGTAAAACATTAGGACATTTTCGGGGGGTTTTGGAGACGGGCGTTAGTCAAAATCAGGACTAAAATAATCCTACTTAAATTAATCCACAATGTAAAATGCCTTTCTGAGACGTTGCTTGATTTAAGATGAGTTAGTTCTAGACTAGGAAGTCCTAGAATACTGTAATGAAGGACTAGTCAGCTCCTTCTATCTGGTCCTTGTCCAGATAATCCATCTCCTCTATCATCACGGTCAACCTGGAGGCCAACACCCATTAACCCAGAGATAAACTTGCCTCCGGTCAGCTTTAATCTAAGCCTTCACTTCGACCTAGATTACCTCTAATCTTCCTTGGGGAGACGAGGGCAAGTCTGAGACTATTTTTTAACCATTTCAGTTATTCCATTATTCCATTATTATCTGCAGGATGGGAACACAAGTGGCCATTATGTATTTTGAGGAACTGATCAATAAATGTATTTCCCCCTTCTGAGTACTATTAATGGTCAACTGCCTTAGTTTCAAATCATGGGGCATTGTCTGCCTGGAGATATCTTGAAAACATTTATCTATTTATCTTTTATCAACATTTGGTTTTAATGAAAAATAAACACAACTGTGTTTATAGCATATAACTGAAGCCCGTCCCAATTATCCTGAATTCAATATGATATTTTTAGTTGGTGGACCTGTGACACACACGTCAAAAGGGTGGCGCAGGTGAAGACAGTAGTGCCTTCAAGGATTTTATCATAATGGGAATCTGCAGTAGTGACGGCACTGCCGCACCTCTTCCACGGATGTCATCTCATTTTTCCTGTTGCTATTGATGTGTTATTGTTATCATCATTCAGCAGGTTTATTTTTTAACCCTTTTCATGTAATGCCTGTCATTCTGCATTCTTCTCGGTCTTTCCTAAATGCCTCCGTCGTTACAGTTTGGCGCCTGCGTGGGTTGAACGGAGCAGCCACCACGCTCGAGAGAGTTTCGGCGTTGGAGAGCGCTGGTGGCCTTACATGCTCTCACAGGTCACTCGGCTCTCGCTGCTGAGTTCCGCTCACGTGAGTGGACATGGCGTTTGAAAGTTTGGGGGCGGAAGCCAAGGGAGGCACATGCCCTCTTATGAGGGTCCCGTTCAACGGGATGGCACCCACACGGACCTCCTTGTACCTTGATGACAGCCTCCGTTAGAGGAGGCCCAGAAATCACGTCACCTCAGCAGCGTGAAGACGCACGAACACGGATTTTGAAAAATATACAACGTTTTTCCAGTAGAAATCTATTTCAAAAGTCGATTGACTCTCAAAAATGGGCCAATATGAAGCTAATTCAAGAAGTCTTCAAAATTTCATTATTTTTTATGTAATGTTTAAATCTAATTAATTTATTAAAAAATGTTAATTGCCACTGGAAGACCCTGCGAGCTGATGATGAAACACAGTGACCCTTAGCACTTTTATTGCATCCTTTGTTGTCAAAATGAACCCAACTATTATGTTCAAATAAACACATATCTTTTATGTTTGGAGTCAAATTGACCCCAGCAATTTAAACCTACAAAAAATGACTAATTCAAAGTGTTACTCAAGTTTATACTTCAGAATATCAGCAAGCAACACATACAAGTTATTCAATGATGGGAAAAACAGTGCGTGTCTGGTATGGTCCTGCCAACGTCCAGGACAAGGCCAGACTCAACAGGTCATCAGAGCAGCAGAGAGGATCATGGGCTGTGACCTGTCCACCCTTCAGGACCTCTATACTTAAAAATGCTGACATTAAAATGAATACCTCATAAATTCAAATTTGAGTCCTATTTACTGACTTTTAAGTCATCATATTTGGAAGATTTGTTTATAAAATGGTACAAAAACGGTTTCGGAGACGGGCTTTAATCAAAATCAGGACTAAAATAAACCTACTTAAATTAAGCCACAATGTAAAATGCCCTTCTGAGACATTGCTTGGTTTAATATGAATTAGTTCTAGGACTAGGAAGTCCTAGAATATGGTAATGAAGGACTAGTCTCCTCCTGTCGGTTCCTAGTCCAGATAATCCATCTCTTCTATCGTCAAGGTCGACCTGGAGGCCAACACCTGTTAACCCAGAGATAAACCTGCCTTCAGGCAACTTTAATTTAAGCCTTCACTTAGACCCAGATTACCTCTAATATTCCTTCTGCAAATTTGAATTTTTAAATCAACACTAGGGCGAGTCTGAGACAATTTGAAACCATTTCAGTTATTCCATTTCAGTCAGCCCAGATGAAAAGTGTGAGTTCGTCTAAAATTAGTTTGGTCTAGTTTTGTGAGACAAACCCACCAAACAAAGTTCTGCTGGTGTAAAATGTGAATATCTACCTTTTTTTTTTCTTCCTTTCTTTCTTTCTTTTTTTTTATGTATCTGCAAGATGGGAACACAAATGGCCATTATATATTTTGATATATAAGATTCAAAAGACGAAATTAAATTTTTTATTTCCCCCTTCTGAGTACTACTAATGATCAACTGCCTGAGTTTCACATCATGGGGCATCGTCTGCCTGGAGATATTTTGAAGACATTTATTTATTTCCTCTTATCTTTTATCAAGATTTGATTTGAATGAAAAATAAACACAACTATGTTTGTAGCATATTACTCAAGCCCGTCCTGATCAACCTGAATCTAATATGATATTTCCAGTGTGTGCGTGCCTGTGACACACACGTCAAATAGGTGGAGCAGGTGAAGTCGGTAGTTTTATCATTCTGCGATTCTGCGGCAGTAACGACACCGCCTTCTAGTGGTCGAGAGGAGAATTGCACCTCCTCCACAGGCGTCGTGACATTTTTCCTCTTGCCACTGATGTTTGTGGTCTTGTCATCAAGCCCAAGTCGTCACCATGGGAACACTTCAACGCTTACGTCGTATCTAATCATGAAACCATGACATTTAAATTAATGCACATCAAACCTCAAGCTGAAATAAAAAGTTTGGCTGGTGACATAATTAGAAAGAGTGAAGACATTCCAAATTTATTCCAATACATTTACGCTTAAAAAAACAACAACACATTAATATACATATTAATACATAATTAAAAAAAACAGATTTAAGAAAAACAAGAACAAAAAAAACAGAATCAAGTACGTTCTCAATGTCAGTCTATGGTGGACGATCTCGGTCCCTAGCGTAGCGGGAATCCCCGGTGCGGCCCCCCGCGTCCCCTGAACCCGCCTCCCCGGTCTCCGCGGAAGCTGGGCCGGTTCCTCTCACGGCCCCGGTCCCCTCCCCCCCGGCCGGCGTTGGGGCCCCCGCGCCCGCCCCTCGGGGCCCCGCCGCCGCGCTCCAACTTGAGCTTGGCCTGCGGCGACTTGGGCCGCAGCCGCTCAATCTCCTCGGTGCAGCCGGAGAGGTGCGAGTTGGGCACGGAGAAGTGCGACGAGTACGCCTCGGGGTTGAAGTTGCTGTTGGTCAGCGTGGGCCCCACCGTCAGCCAGCCTGAAGGGGGGAGGAGGAGACAGGAGGGAGAAGTGGGGTGAGTTAACTGTGATGTTTAAGGAAGACCCGGAAGAATGTGTAAAGACATCAAGCATTACGTGAATGTTCAGAAGGGTCAAGCTACTTAGTAATAGCAATAATAATAATACAATTATCCGGTTCTGTGAAATGCAGCACAAAATAGAAAAAGCAGCTCTCTGCTTGTTGGCTGTAAATCACGGTTTATCATTGGTATAACTCACCGTGAAGTCATGTGGGGCAACGATGACGGAGTGACATCATTACACGGAGATGACTTTCTGTGGATTAATTATAGTTTGCCAGATCTACGCATGATGGACTCACAATTTTATATGTTAAGACTTCCTCAAATACCGCAAAAGTAGGGACACAATGCCACATCTAACACAGGGTTAGATGCGAACAGAATGCTTTTATTCACAAAAAGAGAAAATATCATTCGAAAAAGCCCATACCGATGTCAAGCAGGTAAGACGATACACGCGCTCAGTTTGTAACCTTTGTAACCTTGGCGTATCGGCGATTCATAAACGTTCGGCTACTTCCAGTCAAATTTTAGCTGTTTTTGTTGTTGGTTTTTTTTCATGAATTCCTGCTCTGTATGAAGGATGAAACTTGAACCACGAGATGTCTGCAACATCCCAGTTCTAACCTGACCTTAACCGTGTTCGTGGGTCCAGCGGTTATCGTGTTCCAGACACTTTAACCCGAAACATGCCGAGGAGAAAAATAACAATAATAAAAAAATCGGAAAAATAACAATAGGGTTAATGAGAATAAGAAGCCAGAGGCTCTGTGGAGTACTCTATGCTGATTGGTCAATAGCGGCAATCAGTCGTCAGTTATCGATGAATAATGACCGCTGTCTGTATAATAATGGCCTCGCTCAAAGATCATAAAAACTATTTTAAATCAATAATCCATCTCAATGTATTCTCAGTGTATTTAGTAAGTCGGTAATAAGCGTGTTCTAAGTGGGATAATGTGTAGCTAGCCAGTGAGTGATACAAGATCCCTCTGCTTTCGCGATCACGCTGATGGGGGTTATTTTATGATACTGATCGGCTGGCTGCACATTATCCCTGACTTCATGTTCCAGTTGAGGACAACATCAAACAAACAGCCCAGAGTGAGTCAGATAACAGGGGCAACTTTATTTCCCACGACCCATTGTTGAATGTGAGTAAAAAGTCCCTACATTGATGCCTCTATTAAAGTCCCTGTGAAGTGAATTCAGTGATTTGATTTCTTCCTAAACCTATTATACATGTTAGACAGTAATTGCTGAAAACATGTGAAAACACTGAGTGATGTATTCATGAATTGTGGAGTTAAACTGTTGAACTGTTTCTCCCCATTTTTGTGGTCCGTATTTTTTGGGCGGGCCTAAATCAGGGACGTGTGACGTAACGCGTTGCTACCTGGCATGGCCCCCCCCCACCTTCTTGTAAATTACCCTAACAACAATAATAAGTGCAAAATGTACTGCGTATGTCTGTTGAAATAGCCATTCCATTTAAAATGACAAAAAAAACTAAATCAAAAACATGCTTCATGTTCTCTTGACTCTTGCGTCATAGACATCTATTAACAAAATACATAAGAACAGGTTCCCCAAGGTGTATGGAAGGAATACATTTAGACAGAAATATCCTGAGTTGGTCTATATTTCATTGTTACTATTTTGAATGACAGTATTAGACTTTAAAAAATTATTTATATTTACGATATGAAACTATGTAAAATGATTCTGCTGAAGACTGCCTGCAATCTGTTATGGACCCCTAGAAGGTTGTGGACCACAGGTTGGGAACCCCTGCCCTAAATGTAAAAAGCTACATCAAATGAAACAGTTTTATTGCATCTAAATGGTGTAATATAAATCCACACTAATATAAATAGTGTGGATGTAAATGTGAATGCATTCCTTACATTTTGTTTAATATCGTGAGATCTGAGCCCTTAGGATATTTACGTGTCTGTGAAGTTAACATAAATTCATAATGAATTTGTTGTTTCCAAGTGATTTCTATGTGAAGTTTGAAGTTTGCGGAGGCCGTTTAAAGATTCAGGGCTAAGATGAAGTACTGTGAGGGCTGTATGAATAAAGTTGACTTAATGATGTGGGAATTTCTTTGTGATTTAAACAGAGGGTGACGTTCTCCTTTTTCACTTTGTTTAAACTGCTGGCGGTCCAAAATAAGGGACTTATCGTTATAAAGGTTATAAAGTAATAAAGGTTTGGAATATTTGTAAAGTGAAAAATCCATGAAAATCCAAAATACAATTTGTATTTATAAATATATAAATACAAACCATAACTTTTAGATTCAAATTTCCTTTTAATATAATTTCATATTATAATAATATTCACATCCTTGTGTATATTGCCCCCTTCGGTTAGGACCAGTGGATCATTAGGACTAGAGGACCATTAGGACTAGTAGGACCAGTTAGCCCAGTGGACCATTAAGACCAGTGGCGTACTACGACCAGTGGACCATTACGACCAGTGGAACAGTATCTGATCTGACCTGGTCTGATGGTGGAGTCGCGTCCGAACAGGTGCAGCCTCCTGCGTCCCAGGCAGAAGTGCTCGATGATGTGGAAGATCTCCACGGGCTTCTCAACGTTCCCCATCTCCGGCTCCTCGGTGATGATCAGGTCGATGTCCACGTTGGCATGGATGAAGTCCCCGTCGGTGCTGCGGCGGACTGTGCCTTTAATCCCCATCAGGCAATGTTCCTGGAGAAGAAGTCAGTGAGGGGTGGGGTTAGAGGGCGAATAAGGGAAGGTTTAAATGGTCCACTCATACCAGCTATGACTCTTGAGAGTATATTAGTGGTCGACCGATCTGGGTTTTTCTATGGCCTACAAAGAACCGTGTTGCGTTTAAAAAAAAAATAATGTTTCATGCAAGGAAACCCACAAAAATAAAATACAAACAGGAAGAAAACCTGGAACCCGAGTATTGGAACCGCTTCAAATATCCAAAATCTATATATACACAGATAGAATATATGTATAGAAAAATCTATATTTTGACAACAGTAGTCTACATTTTTTTTTTTTTGTTAATCGGCCTCATAAGCGCAGCCATGCGTGTTGAATAGCGTATATTCCCCATAAACTCTTTTATAAAAGCTCCTCAACTCCCTAAAGCGCACCAAATCAAACAGCCTGCTGATCTGAGTGCTTGTGCAGGGTTGCTGCCCTCCTGTGGATTCCAAACACTACCGTCTGTCGAGCTTACGCAGAGTGACAAGATAATACAAAACACATCCAGTGAGCTGCAGCTCCGCCACTGAATCTAGGGCTCGACCGCTAAGGATTTTTTATTTATTTTATTTTTTGTCACCAAAACCCCAATTTTAAGGGGCAAAAAATTCGGATAACCGATATCTGATATTTTTTTATTTTGGCAGACAACAAATGGTCGTAGGAAAGCATTGCTTTATTGAACGAAATGAACATGAATGTGTTTGAATAAAATATAACAAAATATGTATGATAACAAAATATTTTAAAGAGGGGGGGCAGATCCGGTAGTGACAGGGCCTGTCTCTTAAAGAGATTGCATTGTGGTTAATGTAGGAGCTAAAATAAAACGGACACCATTCAGGCCTGTTGCTTTGAAGATGCAAGAAAACTCCATGTGTGAGGACACAAACACGGAATACAATGTTTTTGACTGACTTGGGGGTGAGTAAGGAATGTCAAAATTTAAATGTTACGGCTAAAACCCAAGCAGAGATTAATATATTGTGGCACAGGGGCACAGTAAATTGCACTTTTGCCTCACAGCAAGAAGATCCCTGGTTTGATTCCTGCTGTTGGGTTATCTCCCGATTAGGGGCCTTTCTGTGTCGAGTTTACTTGTTCTACCAGTGCTCCCGTGAGGTTTCCTCCACATATCATCGTGAGAACCCTGACAAAAACATGCACAAGAACATCGTCTGACTAGCAATGGACCCTGAAGTTGGTCCCCAGGCACAGTTAGCCGCTCACCGCTCCTGGCCGGCACCCTGGAGGAAGGACAAACATCGATGGGAAAAATGCGGAAAACACAATTCATTCCTCCATTGCATGGGCGTGTGTCGGCCGCTGTAGCTGCACACGGCGTGACAAATAAAGACGTGCTAAAAGCTTGTCCAATATAATCTTAATAAAAAGCTATAGTAGGCTTACTAGATTACTATCGACACTGACAATCCTTTAATGGTTATTTAATATTCTCAGAGATTACATTTTATCTTCTCTAAAATGACCACAGACGAATATCAACTTCATTCAAGATTTAGTAAAGCAATGGAAAGTTATATGGAACATCTGGAATTTCACTTACTTCTACTACTGGCTTTTAAAATCTGTTCATGCGCGGTATAACTACTGGTAGGATATACCCTTTGATGGTGAAATTTCAACCGATACTGATGCTTCTTTGGACACCAAAATATAGGCTGATATTATTGGCCTACCGATATATCGGCCGGGCCCCACTGAAAACACCTTGTTGCAAACTGAATCAAATAATGAAGGGTCGGAAAATTGAACAAACTTTTTTTAGTCAGTGACTCGAGAGGACCGAATCTGAAAAAGGAGCCGAAACTCTCATCAGCGATCAGAGCCGTTACTTGCAGTGATACACTTGCCGATTGAGAGGCGCTTCTGTGACACCGCCGCCTCTCTCTCGAAGATCAAGTTTCACAGCGTGGCTCTACGTTCCACAACCAGCAATCTCCTTCATGCATTTTGTGCCACCGGGCGGCATGAATGTTGTTTCTTCCCCAAAGCAAGAAGAGCGGGCTGAAGCCAACCCCTAATATTTCGCACATTATTGATTTCAACAATTCATCATACAACACGTACCTTAGTCCTCTGGAAAACAGCTTTAGGGTCCAAAGTCTTGGTCTTGCCCGGGTTGTTCTTATTGGTCTTGATCCAACAGATGTCCTCACACCGTCTGAAGCCCCACTTTCTCAAACACTGACAAAAGAGATATTAACACATGACTCAATGAGTAATGTCAAACATCAGAAGACAACGAAAACCTGTTCCATTCCCACCAAAACCAGAGAGTGTAGGGGACCTCACCCTGGATCAGGTCAGGAGCTTAGCAGAGGTATTTTTCATCACCATGCAGCAGGGGCGATAAGCCCCAGCTGAGGGTAATACCATTACATAATGGACAGGGGACAGACACATGCATGCTAACACCTCAGAGACTCTGAGGGTATATGTGCGCTTGTCCAACAAATTGAGAGGATTAGAAGAAACCCCCCCCGCCCCGGCTCACACAGCCAAATAAAGCCAGGGGAAAGTTTACAATAACATTATGTGACCAGAGCAAAGTCACTGTAAGGTAACAGGCAACAAGGGTTCCTATTAGACAGTTTTGTGGCCAGGGTGGTCCCGGCACCTTAAGTTTTTTCAGATTTTAAAGCTAATAGAATGCTTAGTCTACTTTATGATAATAAAGATTCTGATGGTATGATGATACTGTATGTGCAAGTGTGTTTGAAAAAAAATGTGGTTTAAGGGAGTCGGCGTACCATCCTTCCGAGGTCCAGGCCTTCCCCAGAGCCGCACCACAGAAAGACAAAGGAGCGCAGAGCCGAGATCTCCTCGATCTCCAGCTTCATGATCTGAAGTTGTGGAGAAGAAAATGGAGGAGGTGAGACTCATGACTTAGGAAAAATAAATAAATACACCGCGCATGCGAAAAATAAGTACATTAATCTGCCTAACCGTTGCAAAGCGTACCGTACCTCGTCCCAGTTCCAGAACCGCTCTGTGTGGCTAATGCCCGACTCTCTGTAGTATTCCTCCAGCGGAGGCTCCAGTAGGATCACGTCAAACTTGCATTTCAAATCGTGCAGGTCGAAATGTTCCGGGTCGGCCTGGAGGTACCTATAAAACCAGAGAGAAGGGTTGAAAAACACAATGCCGAGACCCCTACCAAGGTGCCTTGAATGGAGAACAGTGGCGACCGGTACTGACATGGGAGGGGTGTTTGTGGTGGAGATGAGCTCGTCCTTCAGTCTGATCAGCTCTCTCAGTTTGGGATACTCCTCGAACCTGTCCGCCAGACCTGACCACACGTGGGAAGTTAAAATGACCACACACATACAATATATGCAGATACTTCCCCCCCGAGGGAAATTGCAGCGTTCACAGCAGCACACATCAAAAACAATAGGCAATAATAAAGTAACAGAATTAAAATGCTAAAAAGTAAATTGGCAATATATCTTCTTCTTCTTCTTTCACAATGAATCTTAATATTTACAAAAATATAAAGAAAATCATCAATATACAATAATGCTAAAACTAAACAATAAATAAGGACAATAATTCTAAAATGAAAAAGAAATACTTGGAAATATAAAATAAACCTGAAAATTGACAAAACAAAACTGAAAAAATAAACAGTTAATACTAAACAAGAACATTTTTGCAAAATACAATAAACCTAAAAAAAATAACAGTAAGCGACATTCTGACAAAAACAGTAAACAGAAGAATGCCTGCACACATACCAACATCCCTGATGAAGTTCTGTGGTCTGTGTCCCGTGTCCACAAAGTGCTGGCAGTAGTCGTTGTGAGGGTTTAGACTCTGAGTGCCCTGATAGGGGGAACAAAAAATAAATTAATAATAATAACAATAATAAATAAATAGATAGATAGATAGATAGATAGATAGATAGATAGATAGATAGATAGATAGATAGATAGATAGATAGATAGATAGATAGATAGATGATTAAATGATTGAATAAATAACTAAATAAATGAAAATACCCAAGTTCTTAACAAGTAAAGTTTGAAGCAAAAACGTGATCAGGAGGTCGGCGAGGAGTGGGAAAGTTGTTATGAAGAGATAAAGTGAAAGAGAGGAAATTGTTCCTTAGAGAGAACACATGTACCACTAACCTTTAGGAAGGTGCTTGAGTCCTTGTAGACCTCTTCGTATGGGTTGGTTTCATCGGGCTGCTGCAACTCCACTTCATCCTTAAAGAACGGTAAATGCAAAAAGATATGTATTTACGTGCAACATTTATTCCTACAATTCTATGAGCAGATTCTGTGTCTGGAACATAATGCGTAGTGCTTGTTCTGGTTGTACTGTACTGGTTCTCATCCCACCTTCGGCTCTTCGATGTCTTCCTCCGTGTCCTCTCCTTCAGCTTGAGGTTTTCGTTTGGCGGACGGGGCTGATGTGTCAAAAGATGCCCTGCAAAACACAGTAATAATCAGTAAATACTGACATTGACTTTTAGCCTGGGAACCAGACCAATCTGCGCGCTTATGTTTCATTTGCTTTGGCAGAAAATTTCTGGCTCCTCTCCCATTCAAAAAGATTTCCACCCGACCTTAGGGCAATCACAACTGTTTATCTAATATGGGGCGGGTTTGATACAATGCAGAGGAGAGCTGTTGACAGATGTGTTTGCCGCTCTTCCGACAGGATTTGGTAAAAGCTTGATTTAGCAACTCCCTCGCTCAGTGCTATGTCACACATTTCATTGCTCTCATTGGCTCTGGGTCTATCCAATTGCATCCAGAGAAATATTGGTCTACGGCCATTGGTAACGCCCCTAGGGAATTGAAAATGAACTGAGAGATTCCAGACTAATACTTATTTGCAAATTAGTCTGGCAGTGCCAGACTAGTTGACTATAGAAACAGAAGCACAATTCATGATATATTCAATACAATTAACCGTCATACAAATAATTTCGGTAAACAATGTATGTGTCTCTTTTTCCATTTACTGCCACTGTGTAATAATAATGACGAATACAGCTGCGGGTAGCAATACGCAGGGTCGAGGGTAATCGTCCTTTCGTCAAATTGTGACTGCAGAAGTTCATTCGTTCCGGCCCAGTGAGGTCTGAGCCACTGCACGTAAGGTTGCCACCTTCAATGTGGAAAAATAAGGGACACCTTGCCAGCAATCCCCATGCCCGGGGGACACAAATCAAATGGGGTCCTTTATGCACCAATTTATGTTTTTTATGCATGAATTTCCAGTCCAACTGCAGTCCTCTCTGCTGCTCTCAACATGAATGTGAAGGAAGTAATATTAGAGAGAGAGAGAGAGAGAGAGAGAGAGAGAGAGAGAGAGAGAGAGAGAGAGAGAGAGAGAGAGAGAGCTCTTTTACTGTCAGACTGATCAGAACAACTCTCCTGGATGTAGGCATTGAAATAAAGATCAACCTGATCCAGAGTGATAGCCCTTGAAAAAAAATGTGCTTATTATATTGTTTTCATATCGTCCACCCCTAATACTAGTGTAATACTAATAGTGTAATAATACATGTCTATCTTTGCAGAGTAACCATCTTTTGACATTGGATATTTGAACTTTAATTTTGGACAGGCAGTTTATTTGCTTCAACCCAAATGACGCAATCTCACCCAATTCACATTTGTTTTAAAATGCCCCTCAAATCGGAATTGAAACGTATACACATGACCGAGGAATCCGGAACGATTCTGCAAAACAGTCGCGATCTGATCGCGTAATCGCGATCGGGCGATTACTACGTAATAATCGTGTATCTCACCTGCAGGTTTCCCTGGTCTCCTCGATCTCCTTCAGCTCATCCTTACTGTTCAGCACGGCGCCGATGCTGTCTGCACTTTCAGCTCCCAGCTGGAGAGAGACAGACAAGGTAAATACTTATTCTGGTAAAAAAAAACAACAACAACAACATGATCGGCATTAAGCAGGTGACGGTACGTCCTACGTGTTGTGGATGCGCTGGGATTTAGCGCCAAAACAAGGCGGGGGCGTCCAGTGTTTATTACCTGTTGAGCTAAAAGCTGCCGCCTCAGCTTCTGCCTTTCCTTGATCTCTTGCAATCGACTGTTCATTTCCTAAATTCCGCTCGGCACAGACCCAGGGACTGTTTTCGTGAACAACACGTCAATGCACGCAACGCGTTAAACAATCTGCGCAGGTCGCTCTCAACGCTATCGGCGTTACACCGCGGACGCAGCTGGATGACGTCGGCGACGGCTCTCCGGCGCAGCTCTGTTGACGTCATGGACGCTCCTCCCACACCTCACAGACCTCAACGCCCCCCCCCCCTGACAAACGAGAACGAAAGCTCCATTTATATGTTTAAACACTCTGATATGTTTGTTTTATTTTTTAGTTCTATTTCTTTATTTTCATTTTTTTTTTATACATTGTATGTTTAATATGCTACTTTTGCAGAGCTCGGTTGTTGTTTTTTTTGTTTTTTTTTTTAATCACAATACTATGTTTATTGTTGGGAACGGGACCTGTCTGTTTGCTCGCATTCGCCGCCGATTTTCTCCGACATTGTGTTCATATAATATTGATCAATGGAGAACCGAATGAAAAGGAACCCCACTACAACGTCCTACAGTTTTGGGACGCTGATGGCGCCATTCGCCTTCTTTCCTCCCTCCGTGTCCAGTGTCGTCGTGCGAAACGCGCGTCAGGTTGAGGCGAACGTGTACGAAGTGTAGAGGTGCACCGTTGGAGAGAGTGACATGCAAAGTTATTAAACTTTAAGTACGCACACCCCATTGAGACGCTGGGGATAGTTGCTTATAGAACATTGAAATGCCGCAGAGGGGTTTTCTTTTCGTTAAGATCCAAGATTCGGGAATACAGCCTATTTCGGAGTATATCGATGAATTGAGACTCTTGAGAACCAATGGAGAACACCAGGAATTAAAAATAATACTACACGTTTCCCCTATTCATTCCGTTCATATATCTGCATTTATTTATGTATTTATAAAACAATAGTTGTAAAACAAGTGCTCGTTTGTTGAAGAAAACTGGTCGAATGGTAATATTTCGATTCTTTTCCCATTCGGTCCTTAGTATCAGCGGCTCCGACACACGCGACGGGTCAAGTACGAGCGCGCACGCGGTTAAAATCGACAAACACATTAAAAAAACACGTTTTTTTTTAGACAACGGATGAATTGTGCAGGTGTGTATATAGTCTAAACTTCTTGTTTTATTCAACTTATTCATATCAAAGGCATTTTGCTCTCACCAATATTGTTTATTTATTTATCTATTTGCTTATTAATGTATTTAATTATTTTATTATTATTATTATTATTATTATTATTATTATTATTATTATTATTATTATTAGTAGTAGTAGTAGTAGTAGTAGTAGTAGTAGTAGTAGTAGTAGAACTAGTAGTATTAGTATTAGTATTAGTATTAGTATTAGTATTAGTATTAGTATTATTAATAATAATAATAATAATAATAATACTATTGTTGCTGTTATTATTATTATTATTATTATTATTATTTTTATTATTATTATTATTATTATTATCCAAGATTCAAGAGGTTTATTCGTCACATACATATACATACTTCCATACATATGCAGTGAAATATCAATGCAACGCACCCGTTGTGCGTCATCATTGTCATCATCATTGTTGTTGTTATTATTATTATTATTATTATTTATTATTATTATTATTGTTATTATTATTATTATTATAATTGACCCGTAACTATCACGTGGTTACAGCGTCTCCAGCCTCGGGATCCGGCATCGATCGCCAGGCTCCAGGTTCCCAGGGGAGCCAGCCCATCGCTCGTCCGGACCCCCTTACCGCCTGCCAGCGCAGGGCTTCACTGATCCTTCTCAGCGCTCCTACTCCTCCTCCTCCTCCACCACCTCCACCTCAAGTCCGGCGGGGAAGGCGGTGAGGAGGAACCAGGATGGCCGAGAAGGAGAACCATCTCCTCACCTGATCCCGAGCCACCCCCAGAGGCTTTCCGCAGAGCCATGGGTCCTTCAGTGTTTCTCACCCTGGCGCTCGCACTTTCGGCCGGCTGCGATCCCAGCGACGTCCCCCCCTCCTCCTCTTCCTCCTGCTCCGCCTTCACCCTCCCGTTTACGGACTGCGTGCAGAGCCGCGGGACGGAGGGCTTCTATCGGGGAGCGGTGGACCTCACCGAGTCCGGAGCTCCGTGCATGAACTGGAGCGAGGTGCCCGGCCTCCAGGAGCGCTACCGGGGCAAAGGGGTCGGGGACCACAACCAGTGCAGGAACCCGGACGGCAGGATCCGACCCTGGTGCTTCTTCAGGAACCCCAGGGGCAGGGTGGACTGGGGCTACTGCGACTGCAAACAAGGTATGGACCCATGGACTTCCAGGACTATTATGTGGGGGTTATTTATCTCAATTCAGCCTGGGTGTGTGCGCTTCTATACGACAAGTCCAGCTCCACTAGAGCCGTCACAATTCTTACTTAATCGTCTGATCGCGATGTTTTGCGCAGATCGTCAGTCATTTTTGTAAAATCGCTAGTTTTGTCCACAATCATGTTTCTGTCCAATTTGAGTCCTAGACATATTGAAACACATATAACGGGAATTAAGTCAGTCTCCATCAGTTGAGTTGACTCTTCCAATCTTCAATACAAATACATGGCTCATTAATTTGTTAACAATCAATAATCGTTAAACAAAACTCCAGGGAAAGCCCATGCAGAAATACATGCAGCGGCATGCAGAGCCTCAGGTGTGTGCGTTTGGCAAGTCCCAGCACATTTCCTAGCACATTTGGGTTGGTATTTGCCCACGCCTGTTCCCCACAAGTGTGAGAAGTTGCACATCCTGTCAGTATAAGCGTGAGCATCCCTTTACTGTCAAATGAATCATTGCAAAAGGAAGCGACACATCTCTTCCCATGCCTCCATGAGATGGAGGTTAGTGAAGTGGTGGTGAAAGGGAGAGGTATTGAAGGATTTCCACTGGTATTTTAGCACTGCTGTGCACTCACCACAAGCATTGATTGGCTTCGAAAGATGCCGTTACGATACCTGCTTTCATACCCAATGTGCAACCCAAACTGTTAATAATAGAAAATCAATCAAGTGAAATTTGTTTAATACAAAAAATAATCACAATTTATACTCCATTCCAGTTTTGGATAATGGATTTAGCCCCAAAACTAGAATGAGACCCAAAACTAAGCCAGACATTGAACTATTTGGAAACAATAACACAATGGACCTCACACACACGCACACACACACACACACACACACACACACACACACACACACACACACACACACACACACACACACACACACACACACACACACTCAGTTTCTGCCTCTTTTATTTTAGAAACTGCGAATGACCAAAATTCCCTTTATATGTTGACAGATTCATTGGCACATTTATCAGGTAAACGTGCTGGTGTGAGGATGTGTGTGCGCTGGCCAGCTGTCTTTATTTTGGAGTTCTCTCTCTCTCTCTCCCTCTCTCTCTCTCTCTCTCTCTCTCTCTCTCTCTCTCTCTCTCACTCATCTCTCACTCTGTCGCTTTCTCCTACACAATTTAACTATAATAGGCTCGCTGCGGCTGCAGGGGGGGCGGTCTAAGCTCGACGGCCGGGTGGAGGTCTACCTGGGGGGGGCGTGGGGGTCCGTGTGCGCTGACGACTGGGGGGATGAAGATGCTGCCGTGCTCTGCAGACAGCTGGGAAAGGGGTGAGGAAAACACACACACACACACACACACACACACACACACACACACGCACACACACACACACACACACGAAAACACACACACACACACACTTAAACACACATACAGGTATTGTGGTTGTTGTGAGGACCGTGACATTTTTAATAAGTCCGCGAAGACCACTTAGCTATGGCTAGAAGGTTGCGAAAGTATAAAAACGTATAAAACTGTAAGTTATATTACTGTGTGTATATATACTGTATATGGTCACCCATTCGTCTTATAAAATCCAAATTGCTCTAAAAAGTGATCCATGGAAGGGTGAACGAATAAAAAACTTGTTTTCGTTACAGTTTTAAGTCTTCTCCTTCTATTCTCATTCATTCTCTTCTCTTGTCTTGTCATTCCCACTCTTCTCTTCCCCACTGTCTTTTTTCAACCTCTCCTTCTCTTTTTCCATTTTCTCTCTTGTATTTACCTCCTCCCTTCCTCGCCTCTCCTCACAAACAGTCATTGTATTTCCCTTTAGTGTGACCCCTTGCATTCCAACCCTGCGTTTCCTTGCGGTATTTAAAAAGTGGTCAGATGTTTACCTTTCTCTACACCCTACACACACACTTGCAAGCACGCAGACACACACTTGCTTCCTCTAATCGGACGCAGCGCTCCAAAGCACTGTGGGGTCTAATCAATGAGGCTATAGTCCCAGATTCCCCATGGCAGGACCAAAATTGACATGCTAAATACGTAAGGTTTTATGCGCTCTTGTGCACACACAGTCACACAGATGTGAAGGAAGTGTGTATTGTAGTGGAATGTCTGCAGCTGCCAGTCACATGCATCATGGTATGGATAGTGAAGGTTTGTTTTTATAAATTGCCAATGATTGACATGTGATGGCTGTGAAATGGTTAATAACATTGGCCCCAATGGAGGATTATTGACATAGCACTGGGATTGCTCAAGGTGACTGCAAAGTGTTCTATGCTGTCACGGCTGCCAGGTATTTTTCACACTGCAGTGTGTCATTAAGGAGAGTGCATTTCATTTCGGAAACAACCTGTTGGACTTTGTGTTGGGCAATATATTGTCCTGGTGAATATGATCAAAAGTTTTGAGTGGAAATTATATGGAAAACAAAACTCACAATGGAGTTTTTTGTCTCCTCTAAGCAACTGTTCTTGCTCAGAGGTCATTTACGTCTCTGGAATCTCTACTTGACTTTTCTCAACATTGTGCCTTTAAAGTGTAAATCCATTCGATTGTCTGTGTTGGGTGGTGTTGGAGAATTCTTACTGCGTGAGGTTAACATATTCACTACTGGAAAACAAACTGAGAGTATTAAATATATTTATTCTGCAGACTAAAGAGAAAGATACAGCCATGCTTCAAAACAGTGGTCTGATCAGTCTGGCCGTGCTTCTGATGAAGAGGGTTTTATACTGATGAAAGGTGTCATTTACAAGATTACGGCCCCCGATCTTATCCCCGGGTGTTACCCTCATACAGTGATTTAACAGTCAAACTCCGGTCACGGATACAATCTTACTGTGCTATAAAACAACCCACAAGGTTCTGTCAAGTCCACTGGGGTTATCCTTATCTTGAAACAAGGTTGAGTGAAGATGGAACGTGATCTGGTCTTTACAATACAGTATAGCATCATATCAAAGAACAGTGTCTTCATTTTAGCTGTTAAGAGATTCATTAAAAACTCCAAGGCAATGTGTTTTAAAAGCTATGTAACATACAAAAAGGCGATTGAACTATATAAAACATGTGAAACATCATTCAAGAACTGATCATCTGCTTTTTTCTCTCACACTACCTCATTTTGTTCCTACTGGAACAATACCTAAAGGAAAATGCAGTAATGCTAAAATTTCATATAATTGAGGCAAAGGGATCAGAAAATGACAATAAATCGACTACGATTATATTGCAGAGATATCCCAATAATTCTATCTTGTTGAAATCAACTGGGAAACACACATCTAATAAAAGCTCATCACCAAATATATAAAAGATAAAAACAAAAAAACATCCCAGACAGGATCCCTAGACATCTCCACCTCAAATTGGCCAAAACTCTCTTCCCACATTTGACTAGAGAAGAGTAAAAGACCATTAAGGGTTTATCTACACTAAGTTATGACAACAAGATTCTAACAATTCTAACTAGAAAACAAAAAATCATTAATCAGATTATGAAATAAACTAACTGGAGATATTCCAAAAATACATAATGCTATGCAGATTAAGCAATGGTTATGACTTAATAATGACAACAACAAAGTTCATTTTGTGAACATAATGACTTACACATCCTATAAGTAAGGATAAACATTATTAGACAAGATCTTCACATCTCAATGTCTCAACATCTCTGTC
This sequence comes from Zeus faber, assembly GCF_960531495.2. Classification (NCBI taxonomy): domain Eukaryota; kingdom Metazoa; phylum Chordata; class Actinopteri; order Zeiformes; family Zeidae; genus Zeus; species Zeus faber. The sequence continues at coordinate 21,692,727 of NC_137191.1, forward strand.
ATCATCATAAGGGGGTTCCAAAGTCAAACAAAGTCAACATTTAACCTTAGGTGGACTACGTTAGTGACAGAATGTTCATTTCTCATTTGGGCTCCTCTTCTGGATCTGGTGTAACCGAGAGTGGGTTTGGAGAGCGGCTGTTATTTAAGCCCCGCTGTGGAACTGTGTTCCAGGATTGGGTGATCAACAGGGTAATGGTGATGGTAATGAGGAAGATGATCACAGAGACTTTTCCTCTGTTAGGATCGTTATCCCAATTCATGTCCGATGATTCTCCATCGTTGTCGTTTCTCCCAGTCCTCTGGATTGTTGGGGACTTTCTTGCAATAAAATGCATGTACCCACATTGGTCATTCTGCCTCCTTATCTGCTGCTGCGGTGGTGAAGAGGATCTGGAATGGTCCTAGGAATCTGGCAGAGTTCCAGCTATTCCTCCTCAAGTCACGGTTCACCATCCAGTCACCTGGTCGTGTAGTGGTCCTTCAAGTGGGACGAATAGGGTTACTTTGACCTGGACTTAAACATATGGGTGAAAGACACATATTATGATGACGTTTTTTGGTATCGGTCCACGATTGTAAAATGGGGTATGTGGAATAATTCTGTGATTCCCCAACAGTTATGTTGAATATACGACTACACTCTCAGTACCAAAATAAATGCATACACCCTTGTGTAACAACAGAATAATATCACAATATGTAAGTGTGAAGGTGTGTTCTGGCTCAGGGTGAGGAAATGAGGAAGAGGAGGCAGGCGAAACAGCGCTAGTTGGCGTGTTTATTGATAAGTCCTTTTTAAATCAAGGTTGCTCGTGGGCCGAAAGGAAAACTCAGGGCTCGCAGGCCAATATATATAAATATTCCTGGTGGATCCGTGGATCCCCGCTGTCCGTGTCCGATCTTTGCCTCTCAGGCTAACTCGCCGGCACACCGATCCCTACTGCAGGGACACACACACACACACAATTAGAACTTCCTGTATCAGGCGAATCAGCGGAGTCCCTCCGCTGATTAGGCTGTTCCCCAGCAGCTGAGTGGCCCCGGTATGGGAGACTGCACCACATGTCTGCAGAGGTGGCTTGGCCCCGCCCCCTTGGTCCACCACAGTAAGAGATAATGTCCATAGAATATTGATTAGGCTACAAAATAACCGACAGTGTGTAAATCATGCAGGGTTTTCAAATTTTCCTTGAATGCATTTCTCAAATGTTACCTGAACATATTCCCATCTACCTAATCCATTAATTAAGTAAAATCTAAAAAGTGATAAATACAAACTGGACAATCTGATCTCTACTGGTTTACATGATGTAATTCATATGTGGCTTTTGTCGACAAAAGACAGACCTAACCGCATTGGTCTTTCGGTCAGCACTTAATTCCGGGCCAGTCGGGTCACACCATGTGATTGTCCTTACATTCCCGTCATCACTAATGGCAGGAATGAAACTCAGTTGAGCTCACCTTCACTAGGATTCCATGAAGAAAAACATGTAAATTATCACCAAACAATTTTGATCATAACTAGGCATCAGCTTGATAGGTCCATCATCAGGTGTTTAAGAAGAGCACTTGCAATAGAATGCAGAAAACTGGCGGTAGAAACGCCTCTTCAATGCATTGTTCTGAGCACAATCATAATGTTTACTTTATACTCTAACTTTCCCTCCTTTTTGACAAATGGTATTTACCATATGTCAAACAAGCAAAACAATGAAAAACTAGCGGGAGAGATATGGCTCAGTGCATTCAGTACCAAGTGGCTCTGCCACTACAACTTTGGCATGCCACAGCAATAGTTCAGTGCATAATGCCTTTGAGTAGAGGAAAAACAAGGTTAGTGAGGAATCCTGTGTTCTCATCTGTGGAGAAGGCAACCATCATTAGACAAATGCAATATCAGGTACGGCGGCTTTGTTAGCTGCGTTGGCTCCAACATTTCCTATAGAGATGGGGTCAAGTACATTAATGTAAACAACACAAATAGGAAGATCAGAATGGGGGGGGTTATGACATTTAAACATTAAACGGATGTTCTGTTTATCTCATTAATCAGCTGCACCGCACCATTTCACATTTGCCATACATATTCATGCAATCCAAATAAAACAAAAGACAGTTTACAACAAAGAGAAACAGAAACACAACCGATTGTACATAGATAGACAAACACTGTTTTATACAAAAAAACAGATGACGGACAGACAATCAAAATGAAAACCCTTGTAAAAGTTGTACTCATGAGTCAAAATCATCGTAGTTGAACTTTTCAAGCGCTTCGGTAGCCAGATCTGGGCGGGGCGAAGCCACAACGACTTTCTCTGCCAAGCAGTCATGTGGATCTATATAAGAGGGAAGAAGAGAAGTTGAAGTTGGACAGTGCTCCACCTCAAAGTGACATGAGCGAGGTGAAAGTTGCACACGTTGATGATGGAGAGGTGTCGGAGAGAAATTAGCCGATTTGTTCCGCAACAAGATAAGGGTAATCATCTCATGTAATCAACCCAATAACCCTGGCACCAAGTTTCCAAGCATAGTATGCAACAAGACGCAATTCATCTCCAAGATTGCAACAATACAGCGAACATAAAACCCGTTTCCCTCATCCACAGTTAAAGTAATACAGCAAACCCAACATGGAGCAGGTGCAAAAGCTTGTTTGAAAAGCAACAAAAACTTTACCCCGTCTCAATACTGGGCAAACGTTGCCTCATTCCGTGATCCGAAAACAACAATAACTTCAACAGCCCAGATAGGCCATGCCAGAGTGTGACCCTGATGAGAAATGAAAAAAATAATTAATGTCATGACTCAAATAGTGAACGTTCTTTTGTGCTGGCTGGAGTTATAAGGAAAAAAGAAACGATTGTTGGAGGAATTCTCCTACGTCGTCGGTAAGGTTAATCTGCCGCTACAACGAAAAACAAAACTGAGAGTATTAAAGATATTTATTCTGCAGAATAAAGAGAAAAATTCAGAGCTGCTCAAAAGCAGTGTTCTGATCAGTGTTCCCCAACTACTGACCAAGACAGTTTTACACCAAAGAAAGGTTGTGTGCCATTGGTCAGATGTCATTTACAAGACTGTGCCCCTCAATTGTCTCCCCGGGTGTTACCCTCAAACAGTGATTTCACAGGTATTATCAAACCCTGGTCGCAGACACAAGCCCTACTATCCCTTACAATGCTCTTTCAAGCTTCCCTGGGGTTATCCTTATCTCCATACAAATTTGAATGAGGATGAAATGTGATCTGGTTCTTCAATATTAGAATTGACAATGTAGAGAAAGAACAGTCTCTTTACATAAGCTCTGGGGGGGGCTCCTTAAAAACCCAGAGGCAATGTTTTAAACCCGCGTAACATACAAAAGGCTATTGTCCTGATTCACATAGTTGATCATATGCATTTTTCTCTCACACTATGTGATCATCATGTTGTAATTATTTTAGGAAGTCCTGTGTATCCATGACACAAGCAGATCAATAAACCATCAACATTTGAATGAATGTGCTTCCATTAATAAACTTAAAATCTGCCAAAATAAATATCTGTAATTGGGCAGAAAAAATCCATTACCGGAGACTCCACATAACTTCAACAATAAGTTAAGCAACTAGAGAGGGTAAGGAATAAATGTGATTCACATACCAAAACAATTTAAAATTCAGCATTCAATACTATATTCCTAATTTATTTATATAATTTTCACTTATGCCCTTAAATGTACAACAACTGCAAAACTGCAACTGCAACTGCAAACAATAAGCTGCGATCTCAGCAGTAATCAAGCTAATAGAAGCCTGACTGGCATCGATCAATAACATTGGATCAACAATCCAATATCTCATGGTCAATTTATGTTACCTAACTCCTAAAAAATCACATTAATTATGTGTTACGCTTTGAACTGCTTAGTCTGCAAAGTCTTTGTGCCAGGGAGTTTTGAACTTTAAGTCACATCATTATTTTTCTTCTGAATAGGGAAAAAATGATTATTTGGTATTTCCAATCAAGTTAACATCTTTACATTAAAAAAATATATATCATTGCCAGCCCCAGTAACCTAGAAAGCATTCAAATTGAGACCATCTTAAACCTAGAAGGGCTGTTATTAACATAGTAAACATAATCAATGAAGCAATCACTTTCATATATAATCTGTGCCTAATTTTGTTTCTACTTAATCATTTAATTGACTAACTATTCAAACCATTTCATAACATTTTGAAAAAAAATATTTAATTAAAATTTGTCAATACTCTTACTACAATGTCATGTTTCTTAGAGAACATTTAATAATCGGTGTACTATCAGGATAGCCAGATTGATAAAACAACAGCACACAGAAGCAACCCCTATGGTTTTCACACAGATATCATTTCCAGCAGGACTTCAGGTGATCAGTCATTCCACAGCTATCTGTTGGAGCAGAACAACATTCCGATTGCAGTCATTCAGTTTGAAGTTTTGTCTGATGCAGTGACATCACCAAATGCAGGTCCAAAGGAGCATAGTTTGTTAGGCTCCTCAACTGTGCATAACACCATTTTTTTCAATGGTGCGTTCACAGTACTTCGAGGCCAAACACTTCAGGTTCGTTGGTGGAGGGGAGGAGCAACAGAAGTCAACGCTTGCATTTCATTTCACATAACAGAACTTTGTTCGTTGTTCAGAAATTGTCCCAAGTTATTCGGCCTGATGTTGGCCAAGCTGGATCTCTGTGTAAAAAGGCTTCACAGGCCTTCTCGGCCCTGCAGGAGTAGGCATGTCTCTCAGCAGGATATCAGGGAAATAGGAATGTCCTTTGGGCCTCGGTGAAGCCCCGGGGTGCTTAATGTTTTTGTTGCAGACATTGTCAGAAGATGAAATAAGAGGTCTACCACAGTAACAGGCAGTGTCATAAAGATAATCACTCCAGGGTTCTCTGATTACATTGTCCCTGAGTGATAACACAGTAATCATCAACTCAGCTTCTGAACACAGATTCAACAACTAGGTAAATTTAGGATAATGTCACATTTAAATAAGAACTAATCAAAATGATTCTGGTGCTATTGGGCACTCTATAATATCTGACAATATGCTTGCATGCATTTCATCTCACAATAATTCCAATTTAGCCCATTAAATAATTGTATTTGCAAATCAGTAAAAAACAAATAATCTCAATAATTGACAAGGACCTTTGAATGCTGGACATGTTATGGCCTTAATCAATTGTAGAGCAATTCTCTTTGATCAATCCTTCAGGTCTTCCCAATCAGACGCAGTCACATCTACACTGGTCAAACCAGTGGATTCCTATTCAAATTCTTAAAACTGCAGAAATAAAACACTGAATAGACGGCTTGGTTAATATCCATCAAAATGTAATTACAACATTGATCGATTCACAAGATATTTTCAAATTAAAATTTTGGAGTGCCCAAATTAAAAGCCATTTAAATGGCCAACGTTTTTCACATTTATTTTACTGTTTCAATTTTTTAGTAAGCGAACATATACATTCCATTACCTCTTTAGTGTACAAAACAAAACAATTATTCCTCTTTGTTAAACTACTTGCTAAGTTTTATACTATATATCAACAGCTACATTATTCATTGTCAAGTCAAGATCACTTCTAGATAAAAAAAATTAAATCATAATGCCGTTCGATTTTAAACAATTACCAGCCTTACCTGAAAAAAGTAAACACTACTGTATCACACCAAAAATGACAATTCACTCATGCAATATTACTATTTAATGCATAGTGTCTATCGATACTGTTTACTTATTTATCATATCCTTTTATTCAGAATTACCAATTTACTTATGCTTCATGCTATTGTGCCAACCTGCTGCAACACTGTTTCTGCTGCAACACTGCAAACTACCCCACCGTGGGATAGATATAGGTTTATTTTATCTCAACCAGCAGGTCACTTTGACAAAAGAACACAAAACAAAGAACTCAAAAAGAGAAAAGAAATACCAACTACCAAATACCAACTACCAATATTATGCATCATGTCTGCTCTCCGTGACGCCACAAAAATGTATTTTGTCAGCATTTTTTTTCCCAATTTATATTGATCAATTTATTTTTTATCAATTTGGAATGCTTTGCAATAAAATCTATTAACAAAGCACAAACTACATTTCTGAAAACAACACTCATCATACTCCTTACCTTTACCAAAGGTGCATTAATGAACCAACAGACACTTTTTCCGGCAACTTAATATCTGCTGCAACTCACCACACCACTATGATCAACATCACAATCATCTTTCCAAACACAATCCAACAGTTCAAACCGTTCAATATCATTACAATATTCAACGTTCAATGTCTACATTAGCATAGACTACTGTTGTTAAATGGCACATAAATTCAATTTGATTTTAATGTAGTCTGCTGAACACCACTAGTTAACCATAATCACATAGAGCACCATTTGCCTATTAGTTAAATCATTCAGTTCTGCAGCTTCCTCTGCTGAACCAATATCTTACTAAAATGACTTTTACAACTCTCTTTGCTCCAAGTTCTATCCTAAACAAAGAATCCCAAATGCTTCATGTGCTAACTTTCCCACTTTCAATGTCTTTCACATCAACTTCCCTAAGCCTTTCAGTCTATCAACTAGCTTTACAGCTCTCTCGCCTCGTCATAATTTATTTTCAAATTAATTTAAAGCCTTGTGGTATCCTTTCTCGCTACAAGCACCAAACAGCCTTCATGCAATTAATACACAGAAAAAACAACTTTTATATCAGACCACGGTTCTTATTTAAGCCATTTAAGTGCGATATTCCAGAGAAAATGTCTGTCACTGCAGCGTAAAACTCTGGCAGCCACAGCAGACACGCACAGTAGAGTCTGCTCCTCCCTTTCCTTGCCTCGGCAAAAAGTATTTTAACTTCGACAGCAAATGCTGTGTACCGTTGCCTCTGCCGGGCTGCCATCACGCTCTCGTTCGCTAACATGATTTCCGGTTTGCTGTCTCCTGTCTACTGTGTTCCATGTGAATGCAGCATAACCCTCTGTATCAACAATTTCAAGTGTTTTTTCCAGTATTATCACTCATCACTGATAAGACCCCCTTTTATCATCCCAGGTTCTCGGGTCATGCATGGGTGTCGCCACTGTCCCGCCCGGGGACAGCCAGAGTCCATTGGAGTGCGGTCCACTGCCGGGGGGACGAGCCGGACCTGCTGCAGTGTTCCAAGACGTCCTGGAACGAAGGGGAGTGTCCTATGGCTGCCGCCGTGACCTGTAGCCAGCAGCAAGGTGGGTGGTCCATCTGTCCGTCTGTCTACCTGTCCGTCAGTCTGTCTGCCTGTCCGTCTGTCCATCCGTCTGCCTGTCTGTTTGCCTGTCCGTCCGTCTGTCGGTGTGTCTGTCTGTATGGCTGTCTGTCTATCTGCTTGTCAATCTGTCCGTCTGTCTGTCTGTCTGCCTGTCCATCTGTCCGTCTGTCCGTTCATCCAGCCGTCTGTCCGTCCGTCTGTCCACCTGTCCGTTTACCCGGAAATGTACCAGATATCCGATTTTGGATTTGTGTTTGTGTGTTGCAGCCGTGGTGGTGCTCCCCGTGCGGCTGGCGGGAGGTAGTTCGGGGTCGGAGGGCAGGGTGGAGGTCTTCCACGGAGGCCAGTGGGGTTCCATATGTGACGATCAGTGGGACGACAACGACGCCGAGGTGGTCTGCAGACAGCTGGGGCTGAGGTGAGGACAGACACACACATACAGGTGGTTTATAGAGGCATCGGGAAAAAGCTTTACAAACAAGATGGGACTATGGTGGGATTATGAACGGTTTTAAATCATGAGAGTAAATCAGAAGATGCAATTTGAATATTTTTAAAAATCAGAACAGCGTTAAAGCCTTTTTGTGCGACACTAAATTACGAGGACATGATGTGTCCTGATGATACCCCATGTCCTAATAATACCAGTGGGTACTGAGGTGTTCATAAATGCATAGGAAGTAAATTATAGGAGCACAAACACTGCATTCACCTTCTCTTTTCCATCTCAGCAACGGACACACAGACACACAGACACACACACACACACACACACACACACACACACACACACACACGCAGTTAAAATGCTTATAGACATCGCTTCCTGTACAGAAATAACTTTACTGAAGTAAAAAGAAGAAATAACCAAATTGAGAAAAGCTCATGTGGATGTCCAGCTCTCTTTCTCTCTCTCTCTGTGTCCTGCAGAAGTATGTGAAGTATTTTGTCCGTTTGGGAAGACAGAGGAAGACCGAGCAGTAAGGAACATCCGGGCGTCAGCCAGTGAATCAGCCTCATTGTTCCTGGGTGACTTTTAGTGCCACACAGATATGCATACTTAGCAGTTTCACACTGTTTTTTTCAGACAAATGTGTGTGTGTATGTGAGTCTGACAAACAGAGATGGAAAATATTTTCAAACACTCTGGCAATTAGATTTGTGTGCATATCTTATCACACTAAAACAAGGGACAATGGAAACAATGAAAACAATGGGAGCAGCCCTCCAGAATTGGATTTTGCAAATTAAGCTCTAGAGATGTGAGACATGAATGGTGGCCGCCACTTTGGCCTGTGTTGCATCTAACTAAAACCAACCATCTTTACCCATACTAGAAGGTTATTACAACAACAACAAAGTTAATACACGGTTATTACAATGCTCAAATAAACCACCAGATTTCCAAGCACCCAGGTAGCCAAGGGTCTCGGGAGTAGCTAAGATACAGATCAGCAGATTTTAGAAAGCTAGGGTCATGTCAACAAACTGATTGAATGAAATACTGAAGTTTTCCGTCTTCCGGTTCATGTCAAGTAGGTTATAATGCGCAATCATCTTCGAATCAATTACAGCAAGGACCTAAAACAAGAGTATTTAACTTCGATTTGAGATTTTTAACACATAATTGGTGACTTGTTTCAATATGAATGCGCACACCGATCAGCCACAACATTAAAACAGGTGAAGTGAATAACATTGCGTCATCATCATCATCTCGTTCCAAACGCACCTGTCAAGAGGTGGGATATATTAGGCTACAAGTGAACAGTCAGTTCTTGAAGTTGTGTTGGAAGCAGGAAAAATGGTCAAGCGTAAGGATCTGAGCGACTTTGACAAGGGACAAATTGTGATGGCGAGACGACTGGGTCAGAGCATCTCCAAAACGGCAGGTCTTGTGGGGTGTTGCAGTGGTTAGTCCCTCCCAAAAGTGGTACAAGGAAGGACAACTGCCGAACGCACGGTAGGGTAATGGGGGCCCAAGGCTCATTGATGCGGTAGGGAGCAAAGGCCAGGCTGTCTGGTCCGATCCCACAGAAGAACTACTGTAACACAAATTAGAGAAAAAGTTCATGTTGACTATGATAGAAAGGTGTCAGAACACACAGTGAATCACAGCTTGCTGCGTATGGAGTGCGTAGGTGCAGACCGGTCAGAGTGCCCATGCTGACCACTGTCCACCACCAAAAACACCTACAATGGGAACATGAGAGAGAACTGGGCCATAGAGTAGTGGAAGAAGGTGGCCTGATCTGATGAACAACGTTTTCTTCTACATCATGTGGATGACCGGGGTGAGGGTCCAATCCGATGGAGCGTCTATGGGATGTGCTGGAACAACAAGCCCGATCCATGGGGGCCCCACCTCACAACTTCCAGGACTTAAAGGATCTGCTGCTAATGTCTTGGTGCCAGATACCACAGGACACCTGCAGAGGTCTTGTGAAGTCAATGCCTCCACGGGTCAGAGCTGTTTGGCGCTACGAGGGGGAACTACACAATATTAGTGGCTATTAGTGGTGGTTTTAATGTTATGGCTGATCCGTGTATATCGTTGGTGTTTTGCTGTTTTAAAGTCTATACTTTTTCAATTTTGTCTGCTGCTTTTCTTGGCCCTCTTTAAAAAAGAGATTCAATCTCAATACGGCCATTCTGGTTAATTAAAGGTTGAATCAAAAATGAAATAAGGCAAACCGTCTTGAGAAGGCAGGCATCTCAGTCATTTCATGTGTTCTTCCCCGTGTCCTACCTTTCTCTCTGCAGCGGCTTGGCCAGGGCTTGGGGCGGCGGCGGGCGTTTCGGCGAAGGCTCGGGCCGTGTGTGGCTGGACGAGGTGCGCTGCACGGGGAACGAGCTCTCCTTGGACCAGTGCCCCAAAAACGCCTGGGGGGAGCACAACTGTCTGCACTCGGAGGATGCGGGGGTCTCCTGCGACCCGCTCACAGGTCTGACTCATACACACACACGCACGCACACACATACGCACGCACGCACACACACACGCACACTCATACATACACACACTGTTTGTCACATTAGACATTAAAATCGTCATTACTTTAGACCTAGAGGCAGATAAACAGTGTCAAGCACAGTCTCTTTGGGCAATCACTGTACAATGTATTGTCGTAACGTTTTAATAATTTAGAAGTTACATTGTAGTAACATTATAATAACTTAATAATAACACTGTAAGCGTCCATCATCCATCATCCATTATTATCCATGTCCATCTTATTGTATATATATTTATTAATTTGGACAGAAATATCCCAACTATATTTATATTTGTACATTTTAATATTATAAAACTAGCGGGTAGCACTGCTACCTATCCCCTGTCATAGCCTTTACATTTATCCTATGCATGGAACACATTTTTTATGTTGTGTATATATTTTTTTGTAGTATATAGAATTTTTATGATACTCTTCTGTGAACAACAATGCACCGTCCCTTACCAAGACAAACCCCTTGTATATGAAAATGTACTTGGCCAAGTAAACATTCTGATTCTGATTCTGATTATTTTTTACACCAAAGCCCATGAAGCCTTTCAGACTCACTTCATAATTACATCAAGCAGAAGTTTCAACCCTATAGCGCAGATCTGTTCTGTCTCCAGATGGAACAGTGAGGCTGGCGGGCGGAGCAGGCAGCTACGAGGGACGCCTGGAGGTCTTCTACCGCGGTCAGTGGGGGACGGTGTGTGACGACGGCTGGACGGACTCCAACACACAGGTGGTGTGCCGGCAGCTTGGCTACAGGTAACGCACGTGGGCATGAGGACACCTTCACCGGAGCACACACACACACACACACACACGCACGCACGCACACACGCATGCATGCACGCACACACACACACACACACACACACACGACCCCAATCACACATGCACAATCCCCCTATATAAGTATAATTCACTCTGTAATTCACTCTATGTATATATATTCATTATATAATTAATTCTATAGAAGTATAATTCACTATGTAATTCATTCTATTTAAGTATAATTCACTCTATGTAAGTATAATTCACTCTGTAATTCACTCTATATAAGTATAATTCATTCTGTAATTCACTCTTTATTAGGGTTAAAGATTTTTCCAGAACATTAGACATTTTATTTCCCGGGAAAAGAACCACACACGAACATAATAGAAACTTTGCATGCAACTTGAATTTTGCTACAGCTGCGACTCCAGCGTTGAATATGAAATGCAATCTGATTGCCTGTGATCCGTCTGCTGAGAACAGCCTCATGGAAATTATATTTGACAATTCCTTATTGTATAAACAAACCAAATTTGTTCAAGCAACCAATTTGGCGTTTCCAAAATCATTGTTTTAAACTGAGATGGATTCTATATTCTGTTAGTGCTCAGAGGCTGCTGCTGTGCACTGCACAGCATCTGTAGCCAAGTAATTTTAGATAAAGTAATAAAGTCACTGATCACTCAAAGTTAACAAAACATTCATTTATTTTAACTACAGCATTTCAAAGTAATACTGTGCAATTGTGCATTCAAGCAATACAGTGAACAATCCCAGCGGCCTGCATGTTGCACTTTATATGTAAAATGCAAATCAACATTTTAAGAACAGGGCAGGCCTACTACAGTGCTTGCATTATAACAACATAATAGCCTATAAAACATTAGAGAGGCCTAAATGACCTATAAGAACAGAAAATGTACCAAATGGAAATGTGCAAATTTGCTGAGGTCTATTATAAATTAAACAGACATAGGCCAGTCATGAATAAAACAGATAACACCTTAATTAAAATAAAAAGACTTTGGGGCTTTGTGATTATTATATACAATAAGTTCAGTGTGTGCCACCGGCACATGCAGTGCGCACACAGCTGTTGCACAAACTTAAAAACATATATTAAAACATATGCAATGCATATGTTTTAATAAAGTAAACTTTAGGCCTACATATTTCTAAATATAAGCCTTTTCCAATGTGTTCAAAAAAAAACCAAACATAAAATAAATAAATAAACATGTACCTGTTTTTATATTTCCTGGGAAACGGGAAATGGTTTGGGTGGACATTCCTGGTTCACCTTTACAGTATATTATAAGTATAATTCACTGTATAATTCACTCTATATACATATACTTCACTCTGTAATTTACTCTATTTAAGTCTAATTCACTCTATAATTCACTTAATATAAGTGAAGTGCATCCGTCTGTGTGTCATTGTGTTGCTTTGGATGTACACCTTTGTACCTACACAGGTCAGGTAAAACCGTTGTTTCCGAGGAGTCGGGCGTCACCCCCGTGTCTCGGTTCGGGTTGGGTCTGGGTCCCATCCTGCTGGACGACGTGAGCTGCACAGGGAAAGAGCCGGGCCTGGCCTCCTGCAGGAGGAGGGAATGGCTGCTCCACGACTGCACGCACCATGAAGACGTCAGCGTGGCCTGCAGCCCCGAGCGAACGGGAGAGAGCTTCCCCTCCAGTAAGACGTTTGAAGTGTTAAGTTGGCGATGAAATTCAGTATGTGAATATATAGATTATATATATTATATATAGAGTGGAGAAAGAAATAACCACATGCTCATATTTTGATACTCTCTATTTAACTTAACTTAATATTCATTCTTAAAAGTGTATATTTTGGTGTAATGTTCTGTATATGGTGTATGTCTGTGTGTGTGTGTACATATTCAGTCAGGTGGATCTAGAGACACTCCTTAATGCAAGCAATTCAAAGTACAGGCTCGGTGGCCACATTGGGCCCCCATGAAAATTGAATGCAGCTCGCCATATGTTTAAAATATATTGTTAAAATTATATTATTCTGCAATTCACAAATTTGCAGCATTAAAAAAAAGGGACAGTTTGTTTGATGCTAGATGTTCAATGTGGTCGGCTGAGAAAAAGACAACCTGGCCAGTGGCCCCCAGAGCGTTTGAGACCCCTCATTTAAGTTGTGTATTTGTATGTATGTTTGCATGTTCATAGAGGATAAATACAGAAGTAGCCTACATCCCTCCTTAAT
>NC_137191.1:21711046-21751046 GCF_960531495.2 Zeus faber
TAATGATGATGTTCATATATATACATACATATATATATATATATATATATATATATATATATAACAGGATTGGCTCTGGTTATGATATATTGGTTATTTTGGAAATGGCATTTTTAAATCTTGTTCCTTGTGCCCTTTTTTTTATACTTTGAGCACTTGCCCCTCTTAGGGTCTCTTGCTACATACCTATCTACCTGCACCTACTTACCTACCTACCTACCTACCCACCTACCTACCCACCCACCTACCCACCTACCTACCTACCCACCTACCTACCCACCTACCCACCTACCCACCCACCCACCTACCTACCTACCTACCTACCTACCTACCTACCTACCTACCCACCCACCCATCTACCTACCTACCTACCTACCTACCTACCTACCTACCTACCTACCTACCTACCTACCCACCTACCTACCTACCTACCTACCCACCCACCTACCTACCTACCTACCTACCTACCTACCTACCTACCTACCTACCCACCCACCTACCTACCTACCTACCTACCTACCTCCATATCAGACGCTGTAATGGTAAAAAAGTGTGTTGTTGAAATGGCACACAATGTGATCCATCTATATTTTATGTTAACTCCAAGTCACTGCTGATCGACTAGTGTGTCTAAAAAGATCCATCGGCGCCCATTTACCCCCTTGCACTCTCTTTCGTTCGTCATCCCTCTCTCCCCTTTCCACCAGCCATTCCTCCCTCTGTTTCAAGTCGACACCTCATCACCACTTAATTGAATCTCGCAGCAGTGGAAATACCAATACATGACGCACTGCAGCATAATAACAATAAAAAAAAAAAACAATAAATGTGTGTACTCATGGGTGTTTCTCACAAAATTGTTTAAAAAACAGGATGTAATCACCTCACAGTATAAATGTAGTTATTTTTCACCCATTGTGAACATAAACTGAACAATGTCATTTTTACAAACCTGTGTAGTCCCGTCAGGGGCCTTAACAGGGAGCCATAAAGCTTATAGTGCACATTTGACGATAGGCATATTATTTTGTGCTTTGCAGCCACCAATGTGATTTTCTTTTGGCTTGTTATCAATAATTTACAATAGTTATAATCAGTATTTTCAAAATGTACATGTTTTTCTTCAATGGCCCTTCACTTCTCATGGCTTTTGGTTTCTTAGGGCCAAGATAAACAGTTTGATCACAGCCAGCTATGGCTCATCAACAGAGGTCTGAAGTTGAACTAAACGACCTCATTTTTACACTCCGTCCCTTATATACAGTATTTCCTTTGCGGCACCGGAGGGACATAATTCCCAAAAAACAATGATAATGGGCTGGTCTTCAGCTCTCTCTCCCATAATGCACATAACGTTTCCATCTTCCCCCAATCCTCTTCTTTCTAACACTCTTGTCTCTCATCCGTCCCTGTCCGTCCCTTGACGAAACGCCCGGCAGATGAAAGCCACATGTGGTGCAGATATTAAGCCCCGAGAGTAATAATAAGCATGTTGGAGGCATGTAGAGCTGTGTTAGTGTGCTCAGTGTGACAGACAAGGGTGCGGTGAATCTTTTGCACCCTGCATGTAATAATGGAAGACCCCCGAGGGTTGATCAAATATGCATTGAACTCATCCTGTACAGCTGCATATGAAGACAGAAAGAGCAGCGGGTAGCTGCATATCTAGACACACACACATGACAAAGTACTTTACATGCAGACAACTTGTTTAAGAGTTGACTTGGATGCTCGCATGGGCCCTTTGGCTGCAGTTTATCAGACTGAAAGATGGGTAGATAGATAGAACGATATATAAAGATGAAATTTATACCTATATATATATATATATGTATATACAGGTACTCCTCACTTAACGACCGACCTGTTCAATGACGGTTGGGACTTACGACCAGTTGGTATTGTACGCTGCGTCCATTACCGCGCCGTGCGCGCTGCGTCCCAGCATCAGGAATCTCATCTCGTCACCGTTCTCAGTCTCATTCTCGTTCCCGCCGTCTGTCAGTATTCACTGAACTAGCGTTCCCAATCGCCACGCCCCCTTACCGTGAAATAACACGGGTCCTCGCTTAACGACCTGGTCCTGAATGGAACTCGGTCATTAAGTGAGGAGTACCTGTGTATATATATATATATACTAAAAACTATATGGAATGAAAGAAATTGACACGCCAAGATAGCAATACTCATTCATTTTGGAAAAAAAAAAAGTAAAAAGTAGAATGTACATTTTTTTCAAACAAACAAATACATCCTCAAGTACCTTTTAAGCCTTTTGGCATTATATATTGTTGCAAATTATGTGGAAACAGAATATGATTCTTGACCGTTTAAAAGTCAGAACCTGCAACTGGGCCTGATAGGCAAAGTTCTCTGTCTCCCGTGTTGGGAACTCCAGACGTCTTCATAAAAGGAAAAGGTTTTCCCCCGAGGAGTCAGCGGACACTACAGAGCAGCCACCCACCTCACCCCAGGGAGGCAATATGAGATCCTCTCAGTCTGTTGTCCGTCCTGTCTCATTAAATTCATAGTAACAGCCTCCCCCTCTCCCTCCCTCTCTCCCTCCCCCTCTCCCTCTCCCGCCCTCTCCCTCTCTTCCACACACACACACACACACACACACACACACACACACACACACACACACTGTGGTGGCGGGTCGCTAATGAAAGTCAGAGGTGAGGGTATGACAGTATGTCACAGATACCGTTGTTATCAGATTAGAGGCGGCTTTGACGTGCTGTGTCACGGCCAGGGAATGTCCAACCATAACACTTCCCCCTTGTATATCATCAGCCTGTGCTCGTGCACTCACACACACCCACACATACACACACACACACACACTCAGATACAATCATGTACACAGACATCGCTATGGCATTCATCCCTAGAGGTCATATTATTTGGCGTTTTTTACTAGATACTATATGTAGGGTTGAAATGGGTATGATCTGCTTTTTCATTGTCAAAGGATTAGTTCTGATGTCATGAAAGTGGCCATCCGGAAGATTGTCTTGTTGATTAAAATCCCCTATTTAAACACCTATCCCATATATATTTCGCTGGTACTTTATAAGAAACAGCCGCTCGATGCATCTGCGCGACGCATGTGCTCCTCTACGTGCTGGCTGGCTGGATGTTGGTGGTTGGGGTCCGCCGCCTTTCCCGGCAAGAATGCGAAGCTCGGGCGAGAGGTGAGCAAGAGGTGAAAGGCAGTTGCTGTGGATTGAGTGAGGCGGTGCGGCGAGGTAGGAATTCTGGGACCTCCTCCGCCCAACACAATCTGACGGGTTGCCACTGAAACAATACCATCGTACGCAGACGACGCGACGTTTACTGTTCGGTGGAGATTCAAAAACGGTACTCAACGTGGAGATGGAAAAAGTCCGTGACAAAGCGATACACCATCCAGTGACCTTCTTGTGCTTTGGCAGCGGCGCGGCTAAGGCCCGCGTGATGGCGTATTTCGGGGAGGGCTCAGGCCCGATCCACGTGGACAACGTCAAGTGCAACGGCGAGGAACGCTCGTTGGCCGACTGCATCAAGCAGACGCCCGGCACGCACAACTGCCGCCACAGCGAGGACGCCGGTGTCATCTGCGACTACGTCCAATCGCAGCGCGGCTCCTCGGAGGTCAAAGGTTAGTCGTGATAATGGATTGGCTCGGTCATTGATATCGTTGGATTCTTGCATTTAGGATTCCGTTTAGGCCCAAGTCAGTGTAACGGTACTTTTTAATCCAAAGAAACTAATGTTTGGAGTGTTTTTGAGTGCTGCAGCCACCGGAAACAGTTCTTTGTAGATTAGATAAAGATGTTCGGCACAAAACAGAAAACCCTCAGACCATAACTCGAAATTGGCTTTAAACAGCAGGTTTGACGCTGATTGGCTATGGCTTCATGCAAGTCTTCACTCAAGTCATTATATCATATTTTCAACTTGTGCAATACCTTGAAATCACCAAGCCCAGAGTTTAGATACCCTGTAATATAATATCCTTATCAAGACTAGTCACCCCATTGACTTTTTGTGGAAATGTCCTTGAAGAAAACCCTGCATTTTGGTCTAAAAGCAGAGATGAGAATGCCTTAAAATCGGAAAAATCTGAGAAAGAATTACAGTATCTCACGTGAAAAACAAAGCTTCGTTATTTTTTTTAAGATTATCCCTGAATTATACTCTCCACTCCCGCTGCAGTGGTTTGGTGATTGTGGACAAATCCACAATCTGCGTCCAGTGCAAAATCTCACTCCACATTTCAGGCAAAGCTAACATGATGCCACAGCGGTCTGACTTTGCAAATTCTATCATGAAACACTGCTGACACATCGCTGTGTAACAATATTTTTACAGTGTTTCACCTAAATGGGTGTGTGCCTTCAAGTATTATTTCCCTGCATATTCTCTACGCGTCTTGATGTGTACGGGAAAAACTTACTTGGTAACGAAGAAAAAAATGAGCTTATTTGTCACCAAGCGTGTGTGTATGTGTGTGTTTGGACGTGTATAACAAACACATCGAGTGTTTATTACACACTCAAGAACTAATGGGAACCAAATGAGCGAACAAGGAGAGGCTCGGCCAGATGTGTCCAGATGGTAAAGTGGAGTGGGTGTGTGTGTGTGTGTGTGTGTGTGTGTGTGTGTGTGTGTGTGTGTGTGTGTAAGCGTTTATGTGTGTGGGTGTACGTGCGTGTGTGTGTGTGTGTGTGAGCGTATATGAGTGTGCGTTTGTGTGTGTGTGTGTGTGTGTGAGCGTACATGTATGTGCGTGTGTGTGTGTGTGTGTGTGTGTGTGTGTGTGTGTGTGTGTGTGTGTGTGTGTGTGTTTGTGTGTGCGTGCGTGCGTGTGTGTGCGTATAAGTGTGCGCGTGCGTGTGTGTGTGTTACAGCCTCGCCCTGTCTCACAGCTGGGCAGATGTCGCACTCCACCAGCTTTCTCTCTTAAAGGGGCAATAGACAACTTTTGTGCCGCGGTCGCAAAGACAACCGGCATCGCTTTACGATCGCCCAGAGCGCTCCGTGGAAATGATCAACACCACTTTGGAAATCAGAGAAGGAAGCGTGTTCACTGAAGGGGTAATTCAAAATGGTCACAACTGAAGTTAAATTGGATCTCTTTTGATTGCGCAATCACGGACTAGAATAGAATATATACATTGACATACAGTATATACATAGACGCAGCAGGAGCGGGCCTGAACACTGGCCTGTAAACCAACACAAGTACACGGGAGAGCTGCAGTTTTTCTGGATCAAAAGCACTACAACTATATTTTCATTTCCCAACCTATTTCAATGAGTCATTTTTATATTCACTACGTGGAGTAGATTGCTCCACAGTCAGCTAATGGTTGCGTATCGGTTGACGCACTTCCTGAGACGCCGTCTGAATGCATGGTGAAATGAAGGCTCATCGGGAACCAATCGAAACGCCGATGGTGTCACTATTCTGTGACCATCACACTGTGCAAGCAGCATTTACCGGGTAATGATAAGTTCAAGCAAGTAAGTTGTCTGTTGCTCCTTTAAGGGCCCTTCACATTGGACCTGGTGCAAGCTCCATTGGCCTTCACTGAGCGCAGTGCGCACCGCGTCCTACGTGAAAGCTCCTTTTCAAACTCGTGCACGCTCACACAGTCGCACTCTCCCATCATGATGACTATATCTGTCCCTTACGTAGGCCTGCCAATTCTACCGGTAGGAGTGTGTTTTGTCTGTTTGCGGCGCAGTGGATCCTCTGTTAAAGCAGTTAGCTGGTTTTAGGATGTTAAATAAATACACACGCACGTGCTTTATGAAAGTGAGCTCTCATTTATTATTTCAATCAGTCTAATAACCTAATAAGAGCCGCCCCATAAATATGGTCTGGTCATCATCGCCAGTCGCACAAGAAACTTCCCATGACGCACACACACGCACCCACGCACACACACACACTTCTAAGCGTATGGTTAATTCCCCTCTCCATCAGATCCCAGCGATCCGGTTTGTGGTCTGCGGCTTGTGCACGTTCGCCAGCGCCGGATCATCGGCGGGGAGAACTCCCTGAGGTGAGGGTCTGGGGGGGTAAATAAGGAGCCAGGGGGGTGGATAAGGAGCTGGGGGGCGGATAAGGAGTCGGGGGGGGGGGATGGATATGGAGCCAAGGGGTGGATAAGGAGTTGGTGGGGGGGTGTTAAATCAGGAGCTGGGTGGGTAAATAAGGAGCTGGGGGGGTAAATAAGGAGCTGGGGAGGGGGGGGGGGGGGTAATAAGGAGCTGGGGGTTACATAAAACCTATGCCAGAGGGATGAAGTGAACCAGGTTAGATTGCCCACAAAATGAGCATCCCAGCATTGCCAAATTCATAGAACTTTACTTCCTTAAATTATTGTATTTATGGCTGTTTAATGTTTTTTTCATGTATTTTTCTCTATTTTCATGCAGAAAGGTTTTTAGGGCATACAATACATTACAACATATAGTCCAAGATTACAATTTATATTTCAACTAAACAAGGGTTTTTTGAACTAATATATGACTTTAATGAGTCATGGAAGGAGTCTAGCACCCCAGGTTGGGAACCACTGATCTATAGCATGATTTTTATGAAAGTTGAACACACGTGCTTTGCCAACACATAGCAACTCACGGTAACATGTGTCTTGTGTAATGTATATGTGTGTATCTGAAAAATGTGCGTGTGCGTTGTGTGTTCCATGTGTTTCGACTTTGCAAAATTGTGAACTGATCCCAAAATCCCACAGATACAACTACAGCTTTTTATTTTTTGTGCTTTTGTTTTTATTTTTTATTTTTTTTTATTTTATTTAATTATACATTTTATTTTGATTATTATTATTATTCAAATTATTTTATTGCTGTTATAACATTTGATGTCATGTTAATTTAACAGTGCACAATACCTTTTCAACTTATTTGCTAATATTTATTTTCCAAAATGTATAAATTTTGTGTATGTGTGTGTGTGCACAGTACATGTACTGTATATATATTGATTTAGCGTGTTGTTCCTGTCTCGTCCTGCAGGGGGGGCTGGCCGTGGCAGGCGGCAGTGCGTCTCCGAGGCTCCCGGGGCGACGGGCGACTGGTGTGCGGCGCAACACTCATTGACACCTGCTGGGTGCTCACATCCGCACACTGCTTCAAGCGGTAACACACACACACACACACACACACACACACACACGCACACGCACTGAAATGAAATGAACGCTCACACGTTTTTTTGAACATCTGTCTCTCAAATTGTACCGTTTTGGATTTCCCACCTTGTATTATGTTTTCACCCCTTGAAACTGTAAATAATAGAAATGTGTTTGTGTTGCGTGTGTGTGTGTGTGTGTGTGTGTGTGTGTCCAGTGTGTGTGTGTCCAGTGTGTGTGTGTGTGTGTGTGTGCACGTGTGGTTCTGTCTGTCTTCCTCTTACAGGACTTCAGAGGCACTTTAAGCTCAGCCATAAAACTACATTTTTTTGCGCGAGGCCAGAATTATGATCTCCAAATAAATCCATCTGTGTGAACCCAGACTCATGCACACACACACAGACACACGTACTATTCTGACCTAAGCCAGGTTATGTGCGTGATGCCAGGAGCAGATCAGTGCTTTGGTGTGTGTGTGTGTGTGTGTGTGTGTGTGTGTGTGTGTGTGTGTGTGTGTGTGTGTGTGTGTGTGGTGGGGGGTTCCCTACTGGCGCCGGCAGCATCACATCCATCATCTTGTGTAAACCATAGGAAAGAAAGTGGAGATTGATATTAAAAAAAAAAACACAAAGAAAGAAAGAGAGACAGAAGTTTTTTTTGTTGCTTATAAAAATACTTCTTAGAAAATATAATTTACAGCCAATGGTTATGTTTAAAAAATGGCTCATAAAATGTTTAAAATATTTTTATAATATATATATATATTACATTTACATTTACATTTACATTTAGTCATTTAGCAGACGCTTTTATCCAAAGCGACTTACAAGGGAGAATAACATTCAGCTACATTGCGACAGAGATTAGTGTAACAACAACATTGGTGTAACAATAAATACTGCTAGGTGGTGCAAAGTAATTGTAGATTAGGACAGGAGGTACTCACTGAAGAGCTGGGTCTTCAGGTGCTTCTTAAAGACAGAGAGGGAGGTCCCCGCTCTGGTCATTTTTGGCAGCTCGTTCCACCAACGTGGAACTACAAATGAGAATAGCCTGGATTGCCGTGGCTGTACGGCCGGCAGAGCCAGGCAACGCTCATTTGACGAGCGCAGCATCCGGGGGGCAACATGTGCTCTTACAAGAGCATTTAAGTAGGTGGGAGCATTCCCAGCAATCACTCTGTAGGCCAGCATAAGAGACTTGAACTTGATGCGAGCGGCTACAGGTAACCAGTGGAGCTCGATGAGCAGCGGAGTGACATGTGCCCTCTTTGGCTGGTTGAACACCAGTCGCGCCGCCGCATTCTGTATCATCTGAAGTGGCTTCACCGCACAGGCCGGCAAGCCTGTTAAGAGGGCGTTGCAGTAGTCGAGACGGGACATCACCAACGTTTGTACCAGCAGTTGAGTGGCATATTGGGTCAGGTACGGCCTGACTTTTCGGATGTTGAGTAGTGCGAAGCGGCAGGACCGGGAGACTGCGGCAACATGGTCCGAGAATGTCAGTTGGTCATCAATAATGACACCAAGATTCCTTGCAGCCTTGGTAGGAACAAGAGATAGAGAGTCGATTTTAATATCAATGTTGTGATAAATACCTTGTTTGGCCGGGAAGACCAGCAGTTCCGTTTTCGCCAGATTTAGTTGAAGATGATAATCCTTCATCCATGTGGATATGTCAGCGAGACAATCCGAGATCCGCGTCGAGACAGTAGGGTCGTCTGGCGGGAAGGACAGATAGAGTTGAGTATCATCCGCATAGCAGTGATATGAAAAGCCATGTGAGCGGATGATCGGGCCCAGTGAGGTGGTGTATATGGCAAAGAGGAGGGGTCCTAGCACCGAGCCTTGTGGCACCCCTGTGGTGAGGTTGTGAGGCACAGACAGCTGGCCTCGCCATGTCACACTGAACGAGCGCCCAGTAAGGTAAGATTCGAACCAGGAAAGTGCACTGCCCGTTATGCCCATGCTTGAGAGTATGGACAGGAGTATGCAATGATTGACAGTGTCAAAAGCAGCTGATAAGTCTAGCAGAATGAGAACCGAGGATTTGGCAGCAGCTCTAGCAGTTTTTAAGGCCTCTGTCACAGACAACAGGGCTGTTTCGGTGGAGTGACCACTTTTGAAGCCAGATTGAAGTGTATCAAGAAGGTTGTTTCTTGACAGGTACTCTGTAACCTGTCTAGAGACCGCCCTCTCTATGGTTTTGGAAAGGAATGGGAGGAGAGAGACCGGTCGATAGTTTTCTACTTGATTGGGATCGAGTGAGGGTTTTTTGAGCAGTGGTGCGACCCGAGCCGCTTTGAAAGCGGAAGGGAAAGTGCCGGAAGTTAGGGAAGAATTAATCACATGTGTGATTGCCGGGGTGATAGTCGGTGATATGGCTTGAAGGAGGTTGGATGGGATCGGATCTAGCGGACAGGTAGTGGGACGGCTACATGTTAGTAGTTTAGATACCTCACTTTCAGCGAGGGGGGTGAAACCAGGGAACGATGAGCCTAGGGCTGGAGAAGACAGGTTGTGAGTAAGTTGTTTAGTGAATTGGCTGCTGATGGCTGCCACTTTGTTAGTAAAAAAGGAGGCAAGGCAGTCGGCAGTGAGGTTAGTAGCTGGGGGAGGTGGTGGAGGGTAAAGCAGAGACTTGAAGGTGGCGAATAACTTACGTGTGTCTGTGGCACCGTTGATCCTATCGTTGAAGAAGGCCTTCTTGGCAGCAGTGATGCTGGAGGAGAAGGAGGACAGCAGTGTCTGGTAGCTAGCAAGATCCTCAGTTGTTTTGGATTTGTGCCATTTCCTCTCGGCTGCTCTATATATATATATATATATATATATATATATATATATATATATATATATATATATATATATACTGTATAATAGAATAAAAACGTTTTATTTATTTATTTCAATAAATTGCATATACATTTGATAATGAAATACAATATTTATTATATATATTTTATAAATGTATTTCTTAGCTGCATTTCATAGGTGCTAAAGGAATAATAATAATTTATTATCTATTATCTATCTATGAATTATTATTATTATTATTATTAGTATTATTATTATTATTATTATTATTATTATTATTTTTTTTTTTTTTTTTATTATTTCACACTTTTAAGGAGAACCGAACAGCACCACCACCATCTTCTCCACTTACCTTCAATTTCCATGTTCCACTCTTCCTCAGTTCTGTCTGTCTGGACTTCCTCTGAACCCAGTATTGGCAAACACTCTCAGTCGTTCATTTCCTCTCCACCACTGTGGGTTTATTTTTCCTCCAAAAACGGAGCTGATAAAGTGAGTCAAGAAGGGATGGAGGGAGGGAGAGATCACAGAGGGCTTGTGGGCAGTAGCGAACATGTGGTCCACATTTTGGGACAATCCTCGCCCCGGGCCACAATCCAGCCTGAGCCTCATCCGTGTTTTTGGAGCGCGATACGTATTTTGGAGCATTCCAAGGCTCAGTGTTTGTTCCAAGGAAGGAGCAGAACGCTGTCAGAGCCAACGTATGGATCAACTTACCATTTATTTATTTTACCTACAAAACAAACTGCTTTCCTTTTCCCATATAAAAAAATTAACCATTCTCACACATGCAAACAATACTCTATGTAGTAGATAGATGAGATTAGATACAATTTTATGAAATTATATGAAATTAGATAAAATTAGATAAAATGAGATGAAATGAGATGAAATGAGAGGAGATGAATGAGATGAGATGAGATAACACTGTGAATTCAGGTGTTGCAGCTGGAGAGTTGACAGAACAGTCAAGTGTCAAAAAGTCAAAAAAAGATGTAAAAAAAAAAAAGTAAACAGAAGTACATATTGTGCCTACAAATGATTGATATCCATTTCTATCCCTTTTTGATTTCTATTCATTTATATGTGTTTCATATTTTTACTTATTTCCATGTATATCCATTTATATTTGTTCCTATTTATTTATATTTGTTTCTATCCATGTTGATCCTTTTATATCCATTTATATTTGTTTCTATTTATTTATTTACATTTATATCCATTCATATTTGTTCCTATTCATTTATATCCACCTATATACATTTCTATTATTTTATTAATATTCTATGTTCATTTCTATCCAGATATTCTAATAACAGATGTGTTTTACTTCCCACAGCCTATTTCACTTTCTCATACAAACATCCTAATCTCGCTGGTGTTGCTGTAATGCAAAATCCACTTGCTGTTTTATTTACCTTTTCAAATGATTGAGAGCCCTTCCTAAAAATGACTCTTTTGTGCCAAGTTAAAATCTCTCCCTTCAACTAGGTATTCCTTGTTGATATAGTTGATATACATGACTAACCTTTAAATTGAAAACAAAGCAGTTGCCATGTGAGACACGGTTGGTAATCGGATCCACATGGTGCTTGGAATAAATCCTTTCAAACTCCCGCTGCTCGCTCTGCTGATGCCGGCTCGAAAGGTCGATTGTCATCTGCAAACGTGTGCGAGTCAGGGACTTCCGAGTGTGCAGTGTCACCTTTCAAGCAGAGAACCAGAAATAGGTTCACACGCACGCACGCACGCACCCACGCGCGCGCGCACGCACACACACACACACACACACAGGTATATAGGGTTATTAGGGAGATCTAGAAAAACCTGTTAAAAACAAGATTAGTTGTGATTATTTCGACTTAAACAGCACGACAACGTTTCTGAATGTCAGACGGTAAATCAGGAGAAGCATGACGAATATATATACAATTTTAGACCAACATTGAAGCCACTTTGCATTAGGAGGCCATTAAACACAGCATATCACAACATAACACGCCACATTCTTGATGATAGCTCACATGATTTGACTTTGAATGTCATCTCTATTTTCGGGTGTACGAACAAACAAACAAACAAACAAACAAACAAACAAACAAACAAATTCGAAACCATTTAGTGGGAAACATGCCATAAAATGATTTCCTGATTGCCTTGACAAAGATTTGATCAAAGGTTGTACTTCATTTCATGACACTTCATTTTGTCGTATTTCATAGTCGTTAATTCCATTTGCGAAGGCACAAGTGCCGCCGCTTCGTCAAATACAAAATTCAGAATCTGCGCACGCACGCACGCAGACACACACACACACACACAAACACACACACACACACACTCAGCTTGCGATGGTAAACCGTCCAGCCTTCACCTCCTCTCACATTACCTCGAAGTAGGAGCCACAGAACCTGATCCCGGGTCAGAACTTTAAACCTGTTTAGGATTCCAGGTCACTGTGAAGCTCTGTGTCGTGAAGGTGGACATTAGGGACGGGCATTTTCTTTTTTCTTTTTTTTTTTTTTTGTGGTCGACGACCAACAAGAATTTCAGTTGATTAGTCGACTAATAGTCGTAGTCATCCCACACAACGTGCACTCTTCTTTGCAGTCAGCTTGGGTAAAATGATGCCACACTTCGCTCCGTCTCTCCGCCATCATTATCTCATTTACAAGCACTTTGCTCTACGTTAACTTCGAGGTAGTTTCTGTCTCTCTGCTCCAGCCACCTGGCTGTCCACTGCCGTTATAACGCAATGCCTGTGCTAGATGCGCCATGTTGTAATGAGCGGAAACGTGCTACGGAAAGGTCCTACTCTTAGAATCCGGAAAAGTCGCGTAAGAAATAAAAAATCAATACAGTAGTTGACGTCACTGCCCGAGTCGACTAATCGATTAGTCAACTTATTATGCCCATCCCTAGTGCACATGTGTTGAGTTCACCAAATTGAAAATGACCAAAAGGGTCAAAAGGTATTTGAACAAAGTTTGAGGTTTGCAGCAGGATTATAAAGGTCTTTCCTCAAACTACTCCATCCTCGCTAGCTACTGGAAATCCAAAATGTTGCATCTGGTAATATAAGCATTTACTAATGCATGGGATTGCAGATACATTCCGAGATGCTGTTAAATGTTCTCTAAGGTATATATGTCGGTGAGCTCTCTCTGAAAAAAAAAAAAATCATTCCACCAACAAAAAAAAATAAAGTTGACATTTGTTGAACCGCTAACAATTTATTTTGCATGTTTGTAAACTTTTCTGGACTTTCAATTTTCACCTTGATTTATTAATTATATGATAAAATGAAAATAAAAATATTTTAAAATAAATAAAAACAAATTCAAATTCAAAAAATTAACAAAATAACATATAAAGAAAAAAATTATGAAAATTATAATAATGAAAAAAAACCAATATATATATATATATATATATATATATATATATATATATATATAACGTTATTGAGCCAAAGCCTCATTTACATTTTATAGATGCACGTTTACCCAGAAACCCCTGTAATGGGTTCCTCCAAAGAGACATTGACGCATGGCGGTTGCGCGGTAACACAATCTGTGAAAATCACCCTGGATATTCAAACGCTTCTGTACATGGTCAAGTGTGCTTTACTTTGCCTTTACTGTATCAACACTAATTGTCATCAGTGCTGGCTTGCATGTGTGTATTTGTGTTTTTGTGCATGTGTGTGTGTGTGTGTGTGTGTGTGTGTGTGTGTGTGTGTGTGTGTGTGTGTGTGTGTGTGTGTGTGTGTGTGTCTATCAGCGATGGTGTGTTGGTGTGTATGTTCCTGGTTTGCCGGTGCCAGAAAAACAGTACGTTTTCAGTTCAGGATCTCTTTCCGGAAACGTCTTGGTGGTTGTAACACTACACGATGGCTTGGCTACTCTCGTTCTCTCTCTCTCTCTCTCTCTGTTTATATCGCTGTCACTTTCTCGCCATCAATGGCATTTCAAATTATTTGGCAGCTTTCACGACCAGATGAAGGGCAATTGCTAAATATACAAACAAATCATCTTGCTCATTTGCTCATTTGTCCTCTTTGCCGTTGTAATGTATTCATTTTTACATTTTTTGATGTGATACCTGATGACACGATACAGTGAAATGTGTCATTTGTGGATGTGCCAAACTCCAGACTGATCACCATGACTGTGTTTGGCTAAAGATGTCACACTGAAGGTATTTAAGATTAGAAGCAGAACGGTTAGTAGACCAGACTCGTGACTTAAGCTGCCCCCCTGCCACCACCACCACCGTGATACCATGATTTGCCATGCTCTTTAAAGGAGAACTTAGGTATTTTTTTAACCTAAACCCTATTTTTCGCTTTTCGGTTAGGTCTAACCCTAACCCTAACCCCAACCCCTAGCCCTACCCATAACTCTAACCCCCCCTCACAGTGACAGGTATCTGATGGCGCAGGCACCACTGCCTTTATTTATTTTTTGTCTGTGCAGTTACCACAAGCTCTCTGTAGACTGTAATAATTTCACACTAACTGTGTGTGGCTATAAACAAGGCTCATTTGCATAGAAATGTATGCATACATATACCTATTTAAATACGTTCAAATTGCACCGGCGCACTGAGACGCTATTTGCGTTGCAGAAATGCTCTCATAGACACAAACACACACAAATACATACAGTACAAACATACGCACACACCCGTCTGTCCTAGCCTCCCTCACGCCTTCTATCTCAAACCTCCAGGTATGGAAACAGCACCAAGCAGTACAAGATCCGACTGGGCGACTACCACTCCCTGGTTCCTGAGGAGCAGGAGGTGGAGTACGGCGTGGACCGCATCGCCTTCCACCCCAACTACCATTCCCAGAGCAATGACTACGACCTGGCCCTGGTCCGTCTGGCTCCAGGGGCCATGGGCCAGAGGCCCGGGGAATGCGTTCCCTTCAGCCGCCACGTCCTCCCTGCATGTCTGCCATTGAAGAAGGAGAGGGTCCTCAAACAGGCCAACAACTGTCACATCACCGGCTGGGGAGACACAGGTGAGGGAGTGTGTGATAATGCAATACAACTTCAGTCAGGAAACTCAATTTGACACGCCAGATCTGTCATATGCATGAAAATAATGCCCGTCAAAATCATTAACACTTGGATAAACTGGGTCACAGCCGAAGCAGCCACAGCTCGCAGCTATTTCTCGTTTCTGGGACAGTTGAAGATGAGGCTTGTCACTACGTCCGCCCTAAATGCGACACTTGTCAAGGTCTGATACTAACTTTGAGAAGTGGCTGCCAAGTTTCCAACCAGGCATCGGCTGTTGACTGCCAGGTCTGACAAAATGGTTGCGAAATCATCTAACCCTTTTCTTGACCGAAGCTTGTAAACATACAGAGGTATTTTGCTCTGTGGTTGACAACAGGGAAGCCAGACTGCACTGAATGATTGACAATGGCCCAAATCTGGTTGCCCGGGGGGCAACTGGGCAACCATTGTTGTCAGACCTTGCTTGTGTTGAACACTCTGAAGCAGCCTGCCAGTGGATGCCGAGCGCTGCAGTTATAACTCTCTACTCTCAAAGAGCGATGTGTTTATGTAAGGGGGCAGTGGCTCAGGAGGCAGCGCGGGTCTTCTAGCGATCGGAAGATTGCCGGGTCGATCCCCGGCCCCTCCTGGTAGCGTGCTGATGTGTCCTTGAGCAAGACACTTAACCCCCTAACTACTCCCCGAAAAAAGGCGTTTAACTTTTTTTTTGTAAACTCAAGCAGGATAAGGGGAGCGACGGGCTGTTCACCGCCGATCCGTGAAGTCAGTTGGACCAGACCTGTGTTTTTTTTACACGCACGCACGCACACGCGCGCGCACACACGCACACACACACATCTGTGAATGATCTTTCAAATTTAATGGCGATGTCGCCGACCGCAGAAACTTTCAAACAGTCTCTCGTGAGGGCCTGCACAGGAAGGTTACTCATGAAAAATGTATACAGGCTGTACTGATTGATAAGCATCCTTTTTTTCACACAGTACAATGGAGTTTCTGATCTCTGTCGCCCCTCCGAGAATATAGACGCAGTTCGCCATGAGCTCCAATCGCTCCAATGGCTTTTGTCACAAAGACCTAGCGCGACCGTTCCGTTGCCATGTGTGTTTCTTTCGAAGAAAAGGTAAAAGTAACGGAAATGACATGGCGGCAGGGAGAAGCAGCTGTTTGCAAGGTGACATTTGGGCTTCTCTGGCCTGTGTGCCGTATATTGCTCTGTCAGGTTTTATGTCGAATCCAACCCAGGGAGAATAACTCAAACCATTTGGAAATCAAAGAAATTGCAGAAATTCTCACCGATGGTTGAGTTGTCCGAATACGTTTGTGGAGGTAGATCGAAAGGAAATGGCCACAGAAAAAAAACCCCACTAAAAAACGTTGGGGTTTTATGGTTTGGGTTGAGGGTTTTATTTTGGTTTGGAGAGAACAGAAAGTCTATTGAGAACTTGCAATGTGTAGTTGAGGTGTCTGGACTGTCCAGCTGTCTCCAGCAGATACTTTAACCAACTGTCTTTCGGCAAAACACACCCACGTACACACATATACTCATAAACATATGACATTCTTTACATTTCACCCGAACGTACTGTGGTTTGGCCATGAACCCGATGTGGCCATAGAGAGTGAGGGGGTGGAGCAGATGGTTGTCATTGGAATATAAATGTGATTATTCCTTCCTGAATAAACTAAACTATGAGGGGTGAAAAAGATACAATTAAATTCCAAAACCTTTATTTAATCCCCTCAAGGGCCAGCCATAGTAAAATACACGACATCACAGTTAATGACAAAAGTCACAAATGTGAGTCACTTATTCTATATTGCTATCAAATGGCAAATGTTTTAAAACTGGACAAGCTTGTCTTTTATTCTCACACACACATTATGTGCAGCTACAGCCAACACACTGTGAAATGTCTCTTCTGCATTTATCCCATCAAAGCTTGTCCTTCCTCCAGGGGCAGGCAACTTACAATAGAGCACCCAGGGACCAACTTCAATGTCCATCGCTGGTTCGATGATGTTTGTTGTGCATGTTTTTAGTGGGAGCACGGTGCCAACAGCACCACAGGCGGGAATCAAACCCAGGACCCTCTTGCTGTGAGGCAACAGTGCAATGCACTGTGCCACCATGTCACTCGGCGGTGTGTGAATGGTGATGTTATGAGCATGCAAAAGATCTTGCATAGACCGTCGATCTTTTGAGTGTATTGTTAATCTCTCTCTCTCTCTCTCTCTCTCTCTCACAACCTCTCTTACTCTCTTTCTCTCCCAATATCCTACCAACCTCTCTTTCCCATCATCCCACGACCCCATCTCTCATTCTCAACTTCCCATGTACCCTCCTCTCTCCTTCCCAACATCACAACATCACTCTTTCCCCACCCCCCCCTTACCCCCTCTCCATCACCAGGTCGTTCCTACTCCAGAACCCTGCAGCAGGCTCCCATCTCATTGCTGCCCCGTCGCCACTGCCAACAGCGTTACCATGGCGCCTTTGCCGCCAGCCGCATGCTGTGCGCCGGCAGCAGCCAACAGGAGCGGCCCGTCGACAGTTGCCGCGGTGACAGCGGCGGGCCGCTGGTGTGCGAGCGCTCGGGCGGCGGCTGGGTGCTGCACGGCGTCACGTCCTGGGGCCACGCATGCCGGATGCAGCAGGCGCCCGGCGTCTACACCAAGGTTTCCGCCTTCACTGCCTGGATCCGCAAAGTGCTGGGACGGAAGTCAAAGGTCGGCACGGTGGAAGGAGGAAGGTGATTTGGCGGGAGAA
Source organism: Zeus faber (assembly GCF_960531495.2). Classification (NCBI taxonomy): domain Eukaryota; kingdom Metazoa; phylum Chordata; class Actinopteri; order Zeiformes; family Zeidae; genus Zeus; species Zeus faber. The sequence goes on from NC_137191.1 coordinate 21,728,811, forward strand.
AAAGGAAGAGTGATCACTGCGGGGATGTGATTGGATGAAATCAGAAAGACTCCCAAGACTGGCGGAGGAGGACGGTTGATGAACTTTCATGGGTTAACGAGAATATTGACATATTGTTTTAATATTGACACAAATAACGACCAACTCTGAAAGTCAGAACTCTGAAATGGATTTCAGATGATATGGATATGGACTTTCTTCTACCTTGACTTTGTAAACAAGATAGATAGAGCAACGCAGCGATGGCTACTTCTCCTTGGGATTCGTCAAATTTCTCCAGGTTTTTGGAGAAAACAAAAGTTTTTAAATTTCTCTCTTGACATTTCTCTCCATTATTAGCACTTATTTTGATATTCTGCTTCTCTTTGTTTGTTGTTAAACACCTTTGATCGCTTGTTTTTTGCTTGCACACAAAAATGTTCCATTTATACATGATGTTCTTAATTGTGATTTAAGGTGCTGTTCATGTATGTTCACGAGTTAAGTTAAAATAAACAATTCAAATATTTCAAAAAGGTTACGGAGGGACCAGTGTTCATTAGTTGCATGCAAATACAGTAGTCGTGAACAAGATACACATCTTCTATATCACACATCCTCAAAATCCTCAGGTTTGTGAAGCATTTTAAAGCACCACACACACACACGCACACACACACATGCACACACACACACACTCACACACATACATGCATGTATAAGCACAAAAATGACTTCTGCACGGAAATCATCACAACTTAGATCACCTTTAATGATCATATGAAACAAATTATTGAATTTTCCCCTCTATTAAGGTACTTTATGCATTATGTCCAATGCTTTTCTGTTTTATAGTATAGTTGTGTAGTTTTCTTGTAGTTTGAGTTTTGACAATCTCCAAATAGACACATAATTTTTGGTATCATTGTCATGCATGCAATTGACTAAACTGTGTTTACTTGCAAAAAGGATTATTCGATTATTCGATTACAAGGTTATGTTTTTATTATTTAAAAACGTTTTGTTCACAGTGGCAGTGCTATAGATTTAAAGACGTACTGTATGTATAGTGTTTATCAATAAAACATACAGAAGTATGTGTAGTCTTATTTCTTGATCCTCAGTTTTATTTGCATTGATATTGTGTTTTCCTTGTATAAATGTGGGGTGCAAATAATTGAGCACAGTTAAAGCACACTTTCCTCCCTCTCGATTTGGTGTTTACACAATGTATGGATATGATTTTATGTTTAAATGTTAAATAACATCATATGCTTGAATGTGAATAAACATCCAACATTTTAGCTGTTGTTGAATTTTTTAACAGAAACAACCTCCCTAACCTAAAAAAATATTTATAAAACTTGTTTTGACTCACATTGTGTTGTATATTTATTTTTAGTCGTTATTGTGTTGTTATGGCAATATGTCCGCCAAAAATCACTGCTCGTTTTCTCCCAAAGAGAGACTTCAGAGTACTTTTTCGTAGATGTGTGTGTGTGTGTTGCTGAGTGTGTGTGCGTGTGTTTGCTTTGGGGTCAGGGGTCAGGGGTCATTCACACCTGTCCATGAAGTGACAGTCGTTGGAACAACAGAGCATTGTGTGTGTGTGTGTGCTACAAGAAAGGAAGCGAGTCCTGCCATGTCAGAGCATGTCTGCACACACACACACACACACACACACACACACACACACACACACACACACACACGCACTCACTTGCAGAAAGGACTTAACACCCGAGTGTTGTACAATGTCCGTAGTAAAAAACTATTAATTGAGTTGTTTTTTCGTTTGCTTGATAACACAGTTCATGTGGACTCCACGGGTACTATCAGGTCTGTAAGGAGACACTACCTTCAAACTTCAGTATCACAATACTTCAAGTATAGTTATAGTATTTGTTTTGACCTTTTTGCACTTTTTTGTGAGTATACTTCTGTGTATCTTTTGGTACTTCTTATTGACTCATATTGATTGACTCATATTGCTTCATGTTCTAATTTAAAGTACAGCATCTAGTCATTAATATTCTACGTACACTTATAATTAGTACATTGAAACATTAACCTAACTGAAGCTGTAGCTGAGTAAACTTAAAAGTGTGTTCTTTTGGTTTTTCAAAAGTATCCAACAATACATCACAATATATTTTTAATACATTTTTTCATGTGTATTTTTTTGAACACACTAGATACAACTTGTGGTTGTGGTTTCAACAACAGCAACAACATGACTTTATTACATTAATTGTGAATGCATATAAAGTATTCTAAATATGCATACTTTCAGATAACACACAAAATTAGAGTTTATTTAATTGGTTATTGATGGAGGTTTTCTCTCTGTGCCTCTGTTTTGAACTTATCCGAACATTTGAACATTTATATGTTTTTATGAAGTCCTATCGCCCTTCAGTCTTTAGCTGATAAGCTGTTAGAGGGTGGGTTCACTATTGATAGTACAGCACCATCCTGTGGCCATATTGCCGCTGTAGAAAACTGGTGGCGAAATAAAAGAAACAATTAAAAAAATATTTCTAGAAGCTAGAGCATTCGTTCCAAAAAAATCTAAGAATTTATTTTGATTCAATTAATTATTTTTTCACTTTTCAGACATTTTTCACCTAAATATGCTTTCCCACTTTCTTTCTTTTCTTCATTCAAATCTCAACTTGTCATAACTTATTTTTTTTCTATTATGTCTTGGTTCAATATGCTTGTTCATTCTTTAAAACAAGATATCTGTCAACCAAACGTTTTTATTTCCTCCCTTTATAAATGATATTATTTACTATTTATTTCACGTAAATATTCTGTGGCCCTTTTTGGAGGTTATCAATATACATAATCAATACGGTCTCTGTCAAAATGCTATTTTATATTTTCCTCTGGGAGATTGCGTTATATTAGTTTGTCAGCAGTGTATATTATTGTGGATCAGACAATATGACAGATGTGACATTTTAGTGATGTCAGTCATTGCATTGATCACGGGAATCCCTAAAGTGGTTATGAAAGCAGATAGCTGTGTCTCTTTATACTGGCAACATGAAAATAAAACATGAAAAAAACTATATTGAATCTTATTGATACTAATGTGTCATTCATCTGAAGACCATTGCTTACAAATGTAATTCTATAGGACATATATTCTAATTATATAATAAATATTAACATTGCGTCTCAATGTATTCGCAAATACATCGCTTAATAACCTCCTGGTCACCCTGTCCGGGGTTAGCGTATGATAACGACCTGCTTCCGTACTTTATCCCTTACACAGTTCATTGTTTGTGATCACAGTTGTATCATGGGGTTTAAGAACCGCGTTTACAAAGTTCCAGCTTTTAGGACCCTCCAAAAGCGAACTTCTGGCCCTGACCTGACACTGGGCCCTGCTGGGCCCAGTGTCAGGCAACAGAACCCTTTAAGACGAGTCTCTATTTGTCACACGGCACACACACCACAACACACACGCTTGAAATGGTGGCAGGTGAAATGAGTTCTCTGCGTTTGCCGTACGTCTGTCTGATTCTGCACGTTGGGGCTCAAGATCATCGGAATTACCGACTGGTTTCCTTCTCATCCGCGTTGCCACGCCTCTCAGTGGGGGTAGTGGCAGGAAGATCGGTAGAAATGGGCCGGCTCCGAGGTAACTCCGACCGAGACCATTTCCACCAGGTTGCTTTTAATCTGGGAGATGAGCTCACGGGGGAGCCGCGCCGAAGGCACGCTATGATGCCATCATTTCACGTAATAGCAGGTGTAATGGGGGTCGAATTCAGGGGGCTCCGAGGAACGGGAACGCACGGTGTCAACGAGGGCCTTTGTTTTTTTGCGACGCATATCCCGAGGACGCTCGCTGCAGCAGCCTCTTCTTGACAGCCTCCTAAATCGCAAACTCTGGGGCCATCTTAGTGTGTCTGGGAAGCTGCGGAGAAGGGGTCCGCCGGGACGCGGATGGAGAAATATTTCATTAGCATCCTGGATTGTCTTGGCTGAAGCGACGGCGTGTACTGACATCTGCCTGCAGGAATCATCTTTGAACAGTTTTGTGAGCCTTCGTTTTATATGCATAATTTAGTGGGCGGTGGGCAAAAAATGAAGAACAAAAATCCAAATAAAAGCAGCATGATTTTCACCGTCGAGGCCCGGAGTGAAAGAATCAATCTTTGGCACAATTTAAGAAAATGCACAATCATTTAGAAGTGCAAATGAGGCACTGGGAGAGTTCTGCAGAGAGCGTTGAGGCGGTTCACAGTTTAGTTCTTGGGCTGTAGAACCTTTGTACAATCATGACAGTGGCCTATTTTATTTTTAGTTTTTTTGTGCACCATGACCATAACACAAGAACATGGAAAAAAAACACTTGGAATTATGTGTTTTTCGCAAGTTGAGTTCATGTTCATAACGCATGTCTTGTTGTGTTGGTAGGACTGGGAGAAGAGTCAAAATGGATGAGAAATGACTGCAACAATGGAAAGACATGTCAACGTTTGCAGACGATGCTTGCCTTTTCTTTATACTATCACTGCTAATAATAGCAGACGGTTTCATTATAGCTCGCGGTTTCACTTCTTTTATCACAAGTCATTGTCAAAAACAGTCCATTGCAACACCTCCACTGATTGTCACATTACTTGTGTCTTTCTCGCTGCAGCAGTTTTCTGTAGCTTTTTGCCGAAAAGAACATTTTCATAAAGAACATCCCTGGGTGACGTTGTATTTGTGGGCAGCTTACTCAACTGCTTCTGACAGCCGTGGAGCCATTTATTTATTTCCTTTGAAATAGGAACACAGCACACAGTTACATCAGCAACTGTATAGGAAGCTGTGAATTTTCAATTTTTGGGGTCATTTTTTCTGATTGCTCCACACCTTCTTTTACCGTTCATTCTATTTTAAATTTTATTTTAATCTCTGCTTTTCTCCAGAGGCCTTGAATGTCCGGTGATATCAGGATCACATTCCTTAGTTTTTTTTTACATTTTAATTAAATTTTTTTTTTTTAACACACATTGAAAATAGCCCAGATGAGAGAGAGATGAGAATGTTTTCTGTGCTTCTCTAAAATAACTATTCATGTTTATTATTTCTGCAGGGGGCTATATGAGGAGTAATGAAGAGTGGAAAAAACAGTCTAAAAACAGCATTTGAGGGGTAAATCAAGAGATTAACATACAGACTAAGGCAACATTCTTTCTTTAATATATATATATATATATATATATATATATATATATATATATATAAACTTATTAATGTGCAGGAATCAAATGGTACAATGACTACTTTGATTGTTAGTGTGTGTTGGTTTTCGAATGCTGAAAAGTTACACTATGTCATATACATCTTATTCATATTAATTATTAAAGCAGTGAAGATGCTGCCTCCTGGGGTTCAACACTGTGATAATATAAATGGATTCAATTTAATTGAATGCATTACACTTTCATCACGTCTTACAAAGTATCTTCAGATTTACAACACTGAAACAATAAACCCCACTTTATTTTGATGGAGTATTTATAGATCAGGGCTGGGCGATCATTTTGTCATGATATCGATATTGTGATAGAAAACTAGATATCGTTTGGGATTTTGGTGATCGTAATATCATGTGGCTACATGTGGTATTACAGTAAAGTAATGCACTTTTCTTAAGTTCATCGACTGTTCTAGCTGTTCTAATCAACGGCTCCACCCAAATTATTGATATCAAGGTATTCATTAAATACTGTATATTGTGGTATTTGATTGAGTCAATATTGAGAATATATGTAAATTGATAATCAAATGATTTCAATTTGATTATCTATTTTGGATAAGCCATGCACCACCAATGCCAATGGCCAATGGATGCTCATTGTATCGCTCCCATCACACCCACCCAAAGACGTCGGATCCAACAGTAGCCAACCAATCGCTGCCTTGGCTAAGTAGAGCAGCGTTTTCTGGTTCCCGCAGACTGACAAGCAGCCTTTCACATTGTGTATCCATACACGTCAGAGCTGTTCGGGAATATTGGTTTAATTGTCTGCACATGTGTCTGCCTGCTCTCCAGTAAAACAACAAACAAGATAAGACCGCCCCAAACGAAACACAACACAAAAAAAACAACCGCCACACAAACACATTTTGTGCTTGTTATCATGGTGCATCTCCTTTATTCTTGTTTTTGTGGTTGACATTTACTTTTTCTTTTTCTGGCATTCCAACTGATGCTAAACAAGATAGGCCACTGGATTCGTAAAAAGGGGGGTGTGGGGGGGGGGGGGTGGTGAGGAGGGAGCAGGAGGGCTGAAACTCAACTGAGGTATTACTAAAAAACCACCCCAAACTAACCTCGCCGTGGTTACAGTGGCTGCTTTTTGGAGTTCAAACCAGGGATTCCGGTACTAGATAAAGACTATAGGAAATAGGTGTGTCATGTAAAAGTGTGTGTGTGTGTGTGTGTGTGTGTGTGTGTGTGTGTGTGTGTGCTTGTGTGTGTGTTGAGTTTTGTCCGATTCCTTCGTCACGTTGAAAAGTCCGTCTTCTTCTTGGTCCATCGTTTCAAAGGAAATGATGACGAAGGGCAGGACGCCTTCCTTCCTCTTTCCGGTCGACCTTTCCACCTCTCCAGCGGGTAAACACGTCTACCGTAACAGCACGTATAGGAAAAAAAGGCTGCAACTCTAGCTTCACTTAAAAAAATAATAGTTATAATATAAAGATCCAAACCTACAAAAGAAAAACAACAGCATTGTTGCCCACCCTGAGTCTGCACTCTTTCCAAGCGATGGAGGAACCGAAAAAGCCGCTGGACGTTGGACTCCGCCGACGACGTTCTCATTGAAGGCTTTGCCAACTCGGACTCGTGACGTTGGGTTGGTTCGGCTACTCGTGGCAAAGGTACTTATTTGAAAGCACTTTGGACAAAAGCGCGACACGACATAATGCAATGTACCGTGACGTCGCGTGAGCCCCCCACGCTCGCTCTGAGGGTCTCAAACCGAAACTAAAACCAAGTCCACACGACGCGCCCCTTCGTAGGGGGAAGCACAAGGGGGCAGAAGGTAGTGCAAAGTCTCGCCTAAAATGGAAGCCAGGCGCAGCTGACCAGCGCTGCTCTGGCGTCATAAATTAAAAAGGTAAACGCAAAGAAAACGAAAACAAATGGTAACCGTCACAGAGTCACTGCCGGAGGGAAAAAAAAAAGATTCCACGGAGGAATTCCACCAAGTGTCCAGGTTAGAGTTCGGGAAAGGCCTCACGCTCTTTGTCCGATTCAACTCTTCTTCGTTCGGTCGACATTGATCTCGTTGGGTAGATTCCACTTCCTCACTTTCATCCATCCTCACTGTCCATTAGTCCGTCCATCCCTCCCTCCAGCCGTCCGTCCCACCATCCATCCCTCCATCCATCTGTCCATCATCCATCCGTCCATCCGTCCATCCATCCCTCCATTTATCCCTCCATTCATCCATCCGTCCATCCATCTCTCCATTCCCTTGTCGCCTTGATGCTTTGGTCTCGTCTGCTCCCTGTAAAGCGCTTCATCCGGGTCGTCAGCCCTCGGCTTCGGCCTCGTGGGGTTGATGACAGGGCCAAAGGGGGCGCGTGTCCGTGGGTCTGGCTCTACCGCCCCCCCCCCCCCCCCCTCTCCCCAGCCCCCGTGACCTTTAACCCTGGCTTTCGGGTTCCAAGGTTATCTGACCTTGAGAAAGAGAGCAAGAGCGGGAGAGGAATAGAGGGAAAGAAGAGGGAAGCAAGGAGGTGGGGGGAAAAAAAATATATAATACTGCAGGAATGCACCGTTCCCCCAGCCACAGCCCATCTGAAATGCAATGTTGGAAAGAATCTATGCAGCAAAACCTTGCGTGACGGAATAGTTTGGATTGTTTGGAATGTTATAATCGACAGTGCTACGGTCACAGAGAGCAAAGGTACAAGGATTTGTTCCTCCAAACTGGATGTGTGGCTGCATCCCTCCATCAGGAGTTCAATGCAAGTATGGGGGGCAAATCCACAAACTGAGCATACATGGAGAACCTGCTGCGGGAAAAGCTACCTACAGAAAACGGGAACTAAAAAAAAAATCCAAACTATTCCTCTGAGATATTTAAATATACTGATGTGCACACACAGTAAACGCAGAGACACCGGACACCGCTCGCTGGAACCGTAAGTCCTTACCGTGCCGGTCTATAAGTTTGCGCGAGTTTACAAAGATAAAGATTGTTTTGTTTGTTTTTTTTTTCCTAATCCAGTTAACATATTAATTATTGATCGCGAATCGCTGATCACGTTAACGGCGGCTGACAGCGGAACCCACGCGGGACGGGAACTCTGCGGCGTTTTAATGGTGCTGACCTTCTGCAGCTCTTCTCGCAGCCAGGACGGGAGGGGCTGTCCCAGGCGGTGCAGCAGCTTTGACAGCTCTATATTGTGTTCCCTGTAGTACCGAGAGAGATAGGCCCGGGCCTGGAGAGGCGGGGAAAGAGAGGGGGAGAGAGAGAGAGAGAGAGAGAGAGAGAGAGGGAGGGAGGACGGGGAGCGGCGTAAATAGAGAATATGGTAGCAGAGAGACAGATGGAAGATGGAGGCAAAGGGATAAGAAACAAAAGATTGCGTGAACAGAGAGGAGGGGGCGAGTGAGGGGTAAAAATAAAAATAAAAATAAAAAAAGAGAAGCATGGAGAAAGCAACAAAATATAGAGGCAACAGGATAAGAAAAGAAAGAGAGAGAGAGGGGGGAGGGAGAAAAAGAGTGAGAAAGAAAGGGAAGGCAGAGGAGGGAGGGAGAGATAGAGAGAGAGAGAGAGAGAGAGAGAGAGAGAGAGAGGTAAAAAAGGAATACGGTAGCAGAGAGGGAACAGACAAAGATATAAGGGATAAGAAAAGAAAGATGGTGTGAGCGGAGAAAGAGCGCGATGGGGGGGGGCAAAGCAATGAGAGAGGGATGATGTGTTGCAAGGAAAAGGGAAAGAAGGGCAAGATGGAGGGAGGACGAAATAGTAACAGAAGATAATAGGATGAACGTTCGGGAGATAGGGAGGAAAGATAGCAACGGGTTTAGGGGAGAGGAGAGTGAGAGAAAGAGGGGGAGAAAGAGGGGGAGAGAGAGAGAGAGAGAGTGGGGGGGGGGGGGAGGAAAAAGCAATGAATCATGTGCCGTCGTCTTCAGATTAGTTTATTTCTCTCCAATCGGTGGTTTGGGCCTCGGAAGCCATGGAACTATGAACAAATGGACAAGAGAAGGACACTTTTTCCAGTTGTGCACGTAGACCTGCATTATGCGTGTGTGTGTGTGTGTGTGTGTGTGTGTACGTGCGCGTGGTGGCCCAAGCAGCTGGGTGGGGGAAATTTAAAAAAACTAAAAAAAAAACGTAAATTAGCTTGCACGAAGGCCTGTACCAGTCCATGGACTATGACATGGACGACACGATGGACCATTGACCATGAACTACAACATGGATCATGGACTAGAAACTTGCAGGCCCTGTGTGGAACCCTGTATGTCCCTGTGTCGTTGTATTGTTGTTGTTTGTGTGAGTGTGTGGCGTGTGTGTGTGTGTGTGTGTGTGTGTGTGTGTGTGTGTGCGTGCGTGTGTGTGCGTGTGTGTGCGAGCGTTCCTTTGTAAGCATATGTGTAATTATTTTTTCATCGTACCCTTCTCGGCTGAATCAGTGGCCAAGACAAAGATTTATGGATTGGATTCAGTGCACCTCTTTCCCCCTCCCTCCCCACCTCCCTCCCCACCTCCCTCCTAATCTTGTTCTCCTCCCGACACTTCTCTCTCCAGGGTCTTGTGTCAGTATTGAATCCCCATAATTAGGTTGTAACTTCCTGGCTGCTCCTGATTGGCTGACAGTTTCCACGCCGCCGCCAAGTCCTGTGGGAAATTTGGCGGCAGCGACTGAGATGTCGCTGACTGTTTTCTATAATGCAGCAGTCATTCAGGAGGCTGCTTTTGTTTTTTTTGAGTTTTTTTTTGTTGTTTTGTTTTTTTATTTGGTTTTTAACTTTTTCACAGTGCCATTTTGTCTCATCCCCTCCAAATCCCTCAAGAGAAATTGCAAATACTAATGAAAATAAATAAATGAGTGTAGAAAGAAAACCTAATGAATTCCACAATTCCATACTTTTTGATGCGTTGGAGCTACTTTTTTAAGTGATGGAAAATCTTTGGCTCCAAAAAATGTCTCAAGCATATGAAAGAAGCAGTATCACTAAAAGAATATTACGAATAATATATACTATAATAAACATTATATACATAATAATATACTATCATAAACAAACAAACAATTCTACTACAATACAACTCTAATAAGCCCACTTTTAGCTTCAAAAATATATTCCATGTTGACCAGAAGTGTATTATATAAGATAAGACATGATATCATCTATTATTTTCTGGTCAACATTAAAGATTTTTAAAAATGAACGTTTTTTTTTTTACATTCACAGCTTTTCAACCGAGTCATTTGATAATCATGATCACAAGGGATAATGCGCCATTCATGTGTATTATTCAGAATACTAGCGGAAACTATATTACATATATATTATATTTGGCAGTATTTGCTATTGTGCTGTTCTCTATTATTTTCTCACTCATTCGTTTTCTATGGCAGCCCGGAAAACAACACAGATGTCCTCAATTGGAATACCGACACTTTGAATAAAAGCTGAGAGCATAACTTCTATAGGCTCTGACAGGAAGTTTGGAGGACGTCATCATGAAGCCTGAAGACAGTCAGGTAGCGAAAACTCGGAAATGCGGCAGCTCTGACCCTAACGGAACGGTATGGCTGGTCGTAGCCCTCCTTAAAATTCCTTTAGCTCGTATGTCATTTCAGACCAACATAGGAGGGGGAAAAGCCCTACGTTCTACTTTGTGTGAGGGCTGCACCCGACTCAGAATTTTGTCAGTCGAATCTGATTCCCTGTTCGATGTGAATATTCGACTGTTTGTCGTCAGCGGCGGCGGCCCGGGGTTAGGGGGGTTGCTGGATGTGGGGGGACAGCTCGGCTCTTCCGATAGGCGAGATAGGCATCGCCTATCCCGAGGGGGGGGGGGGGCACGGAGAGGGAGCGTTTAGGGCACATTTTGCTCACCTGTCTCCCTCTCCGACGGTACCGACGATGCGCCAACGGCGATGCGCACGCCAGTGCCAGGGCGCCCGTGATGGGCGCGCCAAAACAGTGTGTTTTAGTTTAGACGTAGGTCATTTTATTTTACGTCTGCTTATGGAACGAAACAAGCGCGTATGGAACGGTATGGAACGAAACCATGCGTACTGGGGACACTTTCGCCGTCACTCTCTCCCCCGATCACTCCCTCTCCATGCGTTATGCGCAGACCCCACACGGTTTTTAGTTGTTTTGTTTGGAGGAAAGGCGCACGGCGATCAGGGCGCACGGAGAGCCGTGTTGTTTGCGTCCGTTTTCCATCTGTTTTATCCTTTGTTTCGTAATGCACACTGACTGAAAGAAAAAAAAAAAAAAGGACCGCTCGACTTCAGGAATCTCAGTCGACTGATGGGTTTCCGAATGATGATTCGACTCGTCGATTTTCAGGGGCCAGCCCTACTATGTATTGAAAACTTCAGTGTACTGCATCGTAGTGTGCTTTGTGGTCGCACCTCTGGCTCCATGGGGGGATACTTCCTCCCTTTGCTTTTCCCCAAACACTTGGTCCGTCCCCCTTCCAGCAGCTGACACCAGAACCCCTTCTGGGGGTCAAACCTGAAGAGAGAGAGAGAGAGAGAGAGAGAGAGAGAGAGGGAGAGAGAGAGAGAGGGAGAGAGAGGGAGAGAGAATAAAGTGAGGTTGAGGAAGTGGGACGGAGCCAGCAAGAGGACAAGAGCCGTGAATGTAAATATGCTCAACGCTGCTGATAAGTCGGCGGCCAAAACAAAAGTGATTGAGGTCAACACCAGAAGAGCGACTTTCAATTTAAATACATTTCTGACAGTGAAGAGCTTCTCTTTTTCTCTCTCTCTCTCCTCAACTTCTCTCCTGACAGGAATGAGAGAAGAGAGGAGAGGAGAGTCGAAAAAGAAGAAACAAAAAACAAAAAAAAAACTTCAACGCTGTGGATCTGTCAGAGTGCTGTCATGTCAGAAGAATGAGAAGAAGGGTAAATTAGGCTTTTGTGTAACTCAATCTTCCCACGTGTGCACTAGGAAGACACACACACACACACACACACACACACACACACACACACACACACACACAACCATACACGCACCCACCTCCCTTATTGCACTGTCAAAACCCGCTCTGCCAAGTTGTTTGTGAGTAAGTGTGCGAGGGGGGTTGTTTTGGGGGATTCCAGATGGAGCCGATCGCCCGTTTCTTTCTTATTTTTTCTTTCCATCGCCGCCTCAGGTTGAGGGTCCTGGATGTTTGAGGTGTTTCGGAGGCAGATCGCATCCTGATGAGTGGCGGGCCGAAGATGCAACTCCTACTAGGGCTGGGTATTGTTTAAAAAACACCATACCAGTACCAATACCAGTTGTGTAGAATGCCACCGCTTCACTCCACAGGCGTGTAGCATGGCCATACTTTTGATCGTCTAGGTGGCATCTCGGCAGGCTGAACCGCCAACTCCTTCAGATACCCTTGCGGTGATTGGCTGGTTTGTAGCTGCTGCTGTCGTGAGCAGCTACAAACACACGTCACACGTGATTGGCTGCGACAGGAACCACACAAATAGTCTTTTTTTTTGAGTACCAATACCAAGCCCTGCCTCCTACTACTTTGCTTATTCTTAAACAGGCATCATCAGTGTAACTGGAAATGATCCAAGGTCATTAGAGGGCTGTTTATTTTGCTCCTTCACTGGGATTAGAGCTGATGTTCGAGAGCCTGTTCGGGGGGTCTCAGCGACGGAAAACGTTGCATTTGCGACAAAGGAATACAAGATAGCACACATGCATTTTCTTCTACTTTCTAAGACAAGAGCAAATGGTAACAACTTTGTATTATTGTCCTTATTATAACTGCTATTATTAGGATTGCTGTTATTTTAAGGCTTAAGAACACAGTCTCATCAGAATAAAGAAAGATCTAAGATTTATACATGTGTATACACATATTCATTATACAAGCACATTTACCAGTACTATAACTCAGATTATTGCAAACCAACATTGCTGTTCTAAACTATTTGTGCTTTAATTTAGCATAACTGCCTCCTGCAAACATTGGGTCCACTTATTAGCATCGTTCTACTACCTCTTAAGTTCTATTTATAGATGTGAAAAACACATATATTTTATTAGAATTCTATTCTTTTATAATTTTCCTGCCCAGTATTAATAAAGTGTTACGCCATCTTATTTTATCTTAAATGGTTTCTAAAGAGCAAAGTTCCATTCGTCACACAATGGGATTCTTCAACACTACCTGAAGTGATTTTAAACCAAATAATCAAAACGACATTTTATATTTTAGTTGGAAATAGCTAAGTTGCAGCGAACTCCGACCCCACCGCTGCGTTTCAGCGCATGTTTTTGGCACTGACAGATAGCGAGGCAGCTCTATTAATGGACCAGCGGGCTGCATGCAGAATTGTGAGCCCCGCTACATTACAGTGCACGTCTCACTACTTTATATAGCTTGGCTTGGAAGGTGCCTTTGCTGTGAGACCTGAGGGAATACGGGGAAAGGGAATAACAGAGTCAGGGAGGTAGGGAGAGGAAGATGATGAGAGATGGGGAGAAAGATAGCGAGGCAAAGGGAGCGGGAGAGAGAAAGACAGCGAAAGAGAGAGAGAGAGAGAGAGAGAGAGAGAGAGAGAGAGAGAGAGAGAGAGAGAGAGAGAGAGAGGACTTACGTGAGGGCCTGGGAGTAGTTAAAATGGTGAATGACTCCCAGAAACTTCTGAACTTCATCCATGACTGCAGCTGGATCGGCTCTCAACTGCTGGCCGTCGATGATCAGAAGCTGCACGCAAGCACGCACACGCACACACGCACACACGCACACACACACACACACACACACACACACACACACACACACATACGCACGCACGCACACACACAGATACACATATGCAATAAATGTACTTTTGTGTGTGTATGTGTGTGTGCGTGTGAAGGCATGCATGTGTGCAACCGGTATATACATAGGTGTGTGTGGGACAGAGAGAGAGAGTACGTGCGTGCGTGCATGTGTGTGTGTGTGTGTGTGTGTGTTACCTGGTTAGCGGGGTAGTGAGTTAGCCACCTCTCCATGTGTGTGGCGTACAGCCCCGGCGTGAGGCAGCGGTTCTGCAGCGATCGAAGCTCGGCCGTCGCTCCCCGCTTGGCGCTGATCACGTCAAAGAAGGTGAAGCGAAGAGCGGCGGCGTCCTCGTGAGCCCTCTGATGCTGAGATAAAACACAACCAGGACTTTAACTTGTCAACAGTTCCACACAGAGGTACATAATCCAGACAATGTTTTGATACCCTTCCAGGAATGAATGTTGAATACGTGAGGGATAATCTATAGCCAGACGGTTATTATCGCAAAATAACCCCCTGACGGGGTGATAGTAAAATACTCTTTAGTATTTGTTGAAAAATGCAATTCTATGACACGATACTGACAATAATCAGGTTTAGAGCGCAGGAGGAGAAATAAGCTCTTGTCTGGGAAGAGTCTCTAAATGACATCCAAGGACAAAACTAAATGTGCACAGAATGGACGTACGTATTTTAAGAAAGTGAGAATGAGATTCATCCAGGAGCAGTGATCTACTTAAAAATAAACGACAAGTCACCCACGCCACAGAATTAGTTAAAATAATATTTACAAGATACTCGACAATATATCAATCTATCGATAGATAGATAGATAGATAGATAGATGGAATCTCAAGATTCCGATTCGAAAATTGAAAAATCGGTCTTAATGAGCGTTCAAATTCGAACTTCAAAAAATCACAAGCAGGTTTGCGATTCTCCCCGTATTTTTGTGTTTAATATTGTCCAAAATGGTCGCCACGGGCGATCCACGATTCCACCGGTAAACAAATGCGGTGTGCGCTGGGGCTGTGCGGCGCCTTCCGCGGAGTCGACACAGCTCAACACACACTGCATCGGCGGGTGGGGCCCACCTGGCAATAGGGACGCAGGAATTTTTTAGTAGAATTTGAGTAGAATCTGGCAAAAAATGATGCGTCAGTTGGGTTGCAGGAACGAAATTCGAATAGAATTTGAATATTACAAAGAGCTGCAGGTAGTGATTTTCCTTTTACTATCAGCGTTCCCCTTTGGCAAAAATAGCATCCATTTTACCTCATTTTGGTAAGTTACTTAAAAGTAGTGTAAGAAGTAACTTAGCATTTATTATTCTAGTCTTGCTTTGCTCAAGCTCTGTTTAAACTGTTTAGGTGTGTTAAATATTTGCATATTTTTGTTACTATTTATAATTTTTTTTATATTCAAATACAAGTTACTAATTGAGAAACAAGTGTTCTTCTTTACAAATAAGGACTTAATAGTCGAAAATAGAAGCTGTCAAAAATATATGTTAATATATGTTTAAATCAAGAATCAAATCGAATCGCGACCTTAAAATCGAAACTCAAATCGAATCGTGACACCCCCAATAGATATAGATAACAATAATAATAATAATAATAATAATAATAATAATAATAACAATACACACACTAGGAAATAATAATAAGGTATTATAATAACACAGAATAGAATACACATGGCAATATATAACAAACCTAAAAATTAACAAAGAAATATAAATATTTGGCAATGAAAACCCCAAATTAACCTAAAAATTAACAATGATCAATTGACAACATTAAAATATATAAAAAACAATTATTATTCAATCAATTATTATCGATTATCACTCCAATTATGAAATGATTCAAATTCAAATTTTGTCTCGCCAACCTGCATGGTTGACAGTGAATGTTAGTGTCTGGCCCTGGTGTATGTATGTACAGTCTAGATACTAAAGAGATGTGTTTTGTACCTGGTACCAGCTGTAGGCCCGGTCCGAGGGGTTGATGAGCAGGGTGATGATCTTGGCTTTGGGCAGCAGCGCAGCAGAGCGCCGAGCGGTGTCTTCTGAAGGGAAATAGTTTGCGCTCTTCTCAAACAGCAGGTCTGTGCTCACGTTGGACGGCACTGGGAAAAACTCCATGTACCTGGGAAAATACACATATCGCACGTTGCAAAATATTAACTTCGATTTACTTTTCATGGTACTACTGTCCTTAAGAAGTTCAAATGTAACCTATAATACAAGAGCATTTGAATGGATATGGTCTAATCATTTTTTACTATTGATACTATTTACCGTTGACGGAAGAATTGTGGATGAGGTGTTACTTCTTCTGACAGTCAGTTTGGAAGTTCCATCGCCAGCAACTCATGAATGCTGCATTCGATTGTCGGAACTCTGAAAAACCCGACCTTCGACGTAGAAACGCGCAAAGGATTTCCATGTTGGAATTTAGCTCGGAGGTAGCTTGTAGAATTCATGCCAAACAGACACAAAAAAAAACTTCAAGTTTTCCCAAACTCAGTGAAGCAACAGAACACCTTCAGCACGGAGGTGCAAACTGCTGACTCGGAAATACCGACTCAGAACTACTGACTCAGAACTACCGATTTTCGAAATACAATGGAATACGTGAAAAGACCTGTTGAACATGAGCCACATTTTGTACCAATGTGCGTGAACCACTATAAAATCCACATTTTACCTTGTTTCTGTCCCCCCCCCCCCCTTACTGAGAGGAACATGGCCGACTAGGCGTTCCAGCTGACAAAAAAAAAGGCTTATTGTACCAAATGACGACAGTATCCGTCAGGTGTCTGTGTTTTTTGGGGGAAACAATGGCATCCCGCGAGGGCCAATAGAGCAGACAGAAGCGGCAGAAAGCTAATCGAGCCCCTCGCTGAAGCTTAAATTACCCCCTCTCCACTTCACATGCTCTGACAGACACGGAGAGAAAGAAGCTAATTAATACACACTCACAAGAACAAGTACAAGCAAACACACATGAATAGCTCAATACGCCGTAAAGAACAATTTGCCTTTATGGAAAAACGCTGTCGTCCTTCACAGTAGGACGCCTGTCTCAAAGTCGACGGATTCCGTCACTTATCCGTTGTTTTTTCCGACACGATGCGATGCTGATCCATGCTTGGAATTTGGGCCGTTTAGTTTCTTACGGCCAACTAAAGGAAACGAACCAGCTGTCATTGTGCATGCTGGATGGCTCTGTTATGGCATCGTTTACGGTTTTCCTTTAGTTTTAAAAGGAACCATTTAGAAAATGTTATTGATATTTGTTGACTACTCTCCCCTCTCCTACTCTCTCTTAGATGCGTTTAAGTACAGAACTATACATCTTTTTAAATGTTGCGTCGACACCAATTTCCCTGCGTTACAGGACAAATAGACTCATTTTTGGAGTTGATTTCTTTCGACATACTGGATGTGTCCTGGTATATTTTTGTTGAGTTGATATGGAATGTGGTAGCTGAAAATTATTATTATTATTATTATTATTATTATTAATAATAATAATAATAATAATAATAATTACTATTAATAGGCTTACATAATTTATGCCATAAAAAAGAATAAATAATAATACAATTTGAAAATAGAAACAAAAAATACAAATTAATAACAAATATTGCACAAAAAAGGGATTAGGTAATTAATAGAAGTAGTAATTAATCTCTGTGTGTGCGTACCAGTCTATTCCTTTGTGGTAGTTGTTGGTATTGAAGAACTGGACCTCCTCGTAGGTCTTGGGGCTGGGGAAGTTGCTGGAGATAGACGGGTGCATGAGCAGGAAGAGATACAGCGCCGTGGTTCCTGCAAGATGGGGAGAGAATTCATAGGTGGGTATATATATATATATTTAATTTTTTTTTGAGAGAGAGAGACGGAGAGAGTTTTTGTGTGTGTGTGTGTAAATGATTATATGTTTTGTTTTGTGTTGTAGCCGTGGCACTCCACTTGAAGCATGCCCAAACCATTTGACACCTAACCATGAGGGGAGGTGGCCTCGGGGGGACGGGAGGTCTCACTCTCTGTGGATCCATTTCCACACCAATGCTCCCAGAGTTTGGACACACAGTTGGACCGGAGGGCGGTGGAGGACTGATGAAGATTGAAGAAGATATCTGCAAATGACCTTTTACCTAGTCACGCTACATCTGCTATTCTCCAGTTTGTGTGAAAAGATAAGATCCTTCATCTCCCGAAGGCAGTACTATACTCCCTTTGTTTCCACAGAAATTTTAATTGTTAAGAGAAGCCAAGTGCAACAGTTTTTGCGTTCCATTCTCACTCCCCTTCTCACTCCCTTTCTGCTTCCCATGACTCTCATACAAAGATTCATACTGTAAACTGCTCATTATTTTTTCTCAACAACACATCATGTATTGTATGAAACTAAGGGCATAGTCAGTAAGACGACCCCAAACTCCTAAAGCACGCCTTTATGTTTAGCCTATATACTTCTGCTAATGCCACAAACTCTTGGAACTTCTCCTGTGAACTCTGCAGGGTGCACTTGGACGAGGTTCCCAGCAGTAATTACATTTACTTAAAGCTTTAAGAAGTAGGACTTTGACTTATTTCCCACCACTCATCCACCATCAAACCTGTAGAGGCTGGAGCATGCCTCTCCAGATACAATCGTTATTATGTTTTTATTATATATATACATACTGTGTGTATATATATATATATATAAAATAATATATAGTAATATAATATAATAATAATAATATAATAATATATATAATAATACAATATATATATAAAAAATGTATATCTATATGTATATATATATATAAACAACTACCTTATTTTATCCCTGTATCACGTTCCCTTACTGAGCTGCTGTACCCTCCTAAATTCCCTCCTGGGGATGAATTAAGTACCATCTTATCTTACCTTATCTTATCTCATGCATACAACATTAGGAGCTTATCACCCACCACCACTCTGTAAGAGCACGGGGGCCAGGCTGTGATGTGTTCCACTCCTGATAGGGGGTTATTGTCGCTACGGTAACCCCTACCCCCCAATCAACAGGCAGTTGCTGAGGTAATTAGCTGCCTTACAAGAGCAGGTCACCTTTTAAAATCCTGATCGGTGGTAATTACACTGTAGACGAGACTTTAGAAGAGCACATCGTGGGCATAATGCGGACCTGGAAATAACTCCTTTGTTTTCCCTCCATCAGGGGGGAAAGAGGGAGAGGTTATACTGTTGATGAGAATATGAGCAATTCATTGATAGAGTGATTTAAGAAACTAGATGGTTGGATAGATAGATAGATAGATAGATAGATAGATAGATAGATAGATAGATAGATAGATAGATAGATAGATAGATAGATAGATAGATAGATAGATAGATAGATAGATAGATAGATAGATAGATAGATAGATAGATAGATAGATAGATAGATAGATAGATAGATAGATAGATAGAAAGCATCTTGGCGTCTCCTTCGCTCTAAAAAAAAAAATGTGCCAGTGTCAGAGAAACTTAAGGTGATCCGAGGCACTCACAAGGAATGCAATCTTAATGTCAATGTTCACTAAAACATAGGCATCAAAAAATCACATAAAAAATATAAAAGCAAGCTGCTAGGGGCCTTCATCGGGGGAGGAGTGCGTGGATTCGGAAAACTGTGACTGAAACTGATTGAACATTTTGTCCAAATGGTTTTGAGTTCTTTGAGTAGAAATGCACTTTTGAGTAAAATATGTGAACAGGGGTTAGTGCCGTAGTCACCCAAATGTTGTGCATGTCAAAGCTTCAATGGAGTTATTTCCATTAGCGGATTATTTCCATAAATAATTTCAGAAAATTATTTTACATATATTGCACAGTTGTCAACACTTATTACTCACACTTAGGTTTTATTCTATTGATGTTATTTATTTGCTGGTACAGGTACTCCTTACCTGCCTAACGACCGTTTTGGACTTACAACCAGCTCTCCAACTAGTACAATACTGCGGCGTGAGCGCTGTGTGCGTGGCGTCTCAGCATCAAGCATCTCATCGTGCATCACCCTTTATATAGATAGTTATATACACTACATATACTATATATACTTTATACACTATATGTACTATATATTTACATTTACATTTACATTTAGTCATTTAGCAGACGCTTTTATCCAAAGCGACTTACAAGGGAGAATAACATTCAAGCTACATTGCGACAGAGATTAGTGTAACAACAACATTAGTGTAACAATAAATACTGCTAGGTAGTGCTAAGTAATTGTAGGTTAGGACAGGAGGTACTCACTGAAGAGCTGGGTCTTCAAGTTCTTCTTAAAGACAGAGAGGGAGGTCCCCGCTCTGGTCATTTTTGGCAGCTCGTTCCAGCAACGTGGAACTACACTATATATACTATACTGTATATACTATATACACTATATACACTATATATACACAATATATACTATATACACTATATATACTATGTATATTATATATACTATATATAGTATATATACTCTATACACTGTATACATCTCATCTCATCACCCTTCTCAGTCTCAGTATCAGTCTGTTAGTATTCACTACACTAGCTTTCGCAATCACCACGCCTTTTCTTAGCGTGAAATAACATAGGTCCTGTCTTATCGACCAATTCGCTTACCGACCTGGTCCTAGGAACGGAACTCGGTTGTTAAGTGAGGAGTACCTGTTTTTTATTTTTACATACCCAAGTGAAAAAAAGGATACTTAAGTGTGTGGTGAGAAGGCCGCTAACTCAATGACCTGAAGGCCGCTAACTCAATGACCTGACTCCGAAACGGAGTGGTAATGACGTGCGGGTGAAGGAAGTGTTGACCATGACCAGCATCACCTCCACCCACGAACTGTATGCAAGATGGGTGGACTGAAAATGCCTGCAGCTCGCCTACCCGTTTCGCCGAGGCGAGCGCCAGCAGCAAGGCCGTCTTCAGAGAAACGGTCTTGTTATTTGCGATGTGTAGGGGCTCGGACGGAGGCCCTAACAGAGGCCGCAAGACTACCAATAAGTCCCAAGAAGAGATTACGGATGCCCAGGCTGGGTGTAGGCGTCATATGCCTGCCATAAAGCGAGACACAAGTGGGTGACTGCCTGCTGTGAAGCCATCCAAGCCCACGACGTGGAAATTGCTACCAGAGACCTTTAGTGTAGCGGCTGCTTTCCCCTCAGGAAACAGTTCCTGCAGGAACTGCAATATTAGCCCTGTAGTGCATTCGGAGGGGGCGTGTCACCGCTGTTCTCACTGGGAGCACACAGAGGGCACCCTGGGGCTCTGTAGAGTGGCAAAAACAGAATCTGAGAGGCCAAAAGCAAGGAGCTTCTCCCTCTCAGGCACCAGGCTCGAAGACGGCATAGGCCCAGACAGCAAATTATTCCATGCACCTGTGTGAGTAGGCCTCGCCAGGGGGGGAGCTGCCAAGAATGCTGAAGGGCTTATAGCCCCGTGTGCAGCTCGAACAACGTTGGCTGTTTCGGAATTGTAGATGAATCCCCACCCCGTGGTAAATGCATCCGTGGTGATGGTGGAGCGATATGAAATGCTCCCCAGTGCGGATCCGGCATGAAGGAACCGTGCAATTCTCCAAACCAACAAGGCCCCCTTGCACCTCGGTGAAACCATCACCCCGTGGTGCTTGTCCTTCACTGGGTGGAAACGCTTGGTCGCATACTACCCTTAGAGCACCTGGCTTGCAGCATGCCGAGGGGTAGCGCCACTGATGCCATCATGCCCAGTAGTTTTCAACACAAAAGTGACGTCACTGATAGTCTGGGTCTGAACTGTGACGCACATGACTTGATTGCCTGATCCATGGCTGGGGATAGGCGGACCATAGGCAGGAACCAGTCCAATGCCATGCCCAGAAAAGGGGTGTGTTGGCTCGAAGTCAATACACTTTTCTCCATGTTGACAACGAAGCCCAGACACAGGTGAGAAAGAGTTAATCTGGCCGCTTGTCTTGCTCCTTCCTGGCAATGGCTGCTGAGCCATTCGTCCAGGCAGTTGTACACTCCCACCCCCTGCTGGCGTAGCAGTGCCTACATCGCTTCCACTTATTTTGTGAACCACGGGGCGAGAGAGACACTGAACGGGTGCGCGAGGAACTCGAAGGCTCGCCCCTGAAAGGCAAAGCATAAGTACTTCCTGTACTGGAGGTGAATGGAGAAGTGAAAGTATGCGTCGTTCAGATCTTACAACTGACGTGTA
>NC_137191.1:21756046-21763546 GCF_960531495.2 Zeus faber
ATCACATAAAAGAAGATCTTTAAAAATGGGTTTTGAGAAGTGATTTAAAATAAGTCACTGACTCAGCTAGCCGAATGTCCTGGGGCAGGTCGTTCCAAAGTCGAGGGGCCCTGACAGAGAAGGCACGAAACCTTTAGTTTTCAGTATAGACTTTGGAACAGCCAGGAGGGCCCCGCCTGAGGATCTGAGGCTGCGTTCTTACTCATATGGGGTCAACATATCTGTTATGTAGCTTGGAGTCAGACCCAGACAAGCTTTAAAAGTGATCAGTAAAATCTTAAAATCGATTCTGAACCGAACAGGGAGCAAATGGAGAGAAGCCAGGATTGGGGTGATGTGATGTCGTCTTTTGGAACAGGCGAGAAGCCGAGCTGCTGCATTCTGAACTAGCTGGAGGTGAGAGAGTGACTTTTGGTCGATGCCAGAAAGAAGGGAGTTACAGTAGTCTAGTCATGAGGAAAATTAGGGTGTGGACTATTCTTTCCAGGTGGCTGCGTGACCCAGTCGTATTGGTTTGATTCTTGCAATGGTTCTCAGTTGAAATAAGCAGGACTGGACAATTCTTTTAATTTGTGGTTCTAAGTTTAGGTCAGAGTCAAATACTACTCCTAAGTCTTGGACTTCACATTTGCGGACAGAGTACCAAGGCCACTTTCAATTGGAAATGTAGAGTTTGGGGCAGTGAATAATATGATTTTGAAAAGAGGAAGGCCAAAGAGAAGGTTTAGATAGAGGACGATGCGCAGAACAGAAGGTACTGGAGGCAGATGATCCGCTGTGGTGACCCCTAACGGGAGCAGCCCAAAGAGGTCGAAGAAGAACTGAAGAAAATTCTGTGCCTTCCAACAGTTGATATCACTCAGACAATCTATAGCAGCAGCTAGGCTGTTTGGGTCACCAGGTCCTAGAGGAAGGTATATATATCTGTGTGTCGTCTGCGTAGCAATGAAAAGAGACATTGTGCCTTTTAATAATTTGGCCAAGTTGCAGTAGATAGATTGAAAATTAGATTGGACCCAAAATGGAACCTTGCGGTACACCACAGGTAATGTGAGCTGTAGAAGATGAGTCGTTACCTATGGAAACTGCGAAGCGTCTTTCTAAAAGTTGGAATAAAACCAGCCAAGTGCAGTGTCCTTGATGCCAAGCCAGATGTTAAGACGGTCAATTAAAATGGCGTGATCTACAGTGTCAAACGCTGCACTTAGATCTAAAACAATTACGATTTCTCTCCTGTCAACTGCTAAAAGGATATCGTTGGTTACTTTGAGGAGGGCAGTTTCTATGCTATGTAAAGCTCTCAAACCAGACTGAAATTTCTCTAAGATGTTATTATGACACATAAATGTCAATAGCTGGGTTGATACCACCTTCTCTAAAACCTTTGATAGAAATCGAAGTTTAGAAATGGGCCTTACATTGTTCAGAACAGAGGGATCAAGGTTAGGCAACTGTGCCAATCACCGCTTTAAGAAATGTGGTGGGGATAATATCAAGGCTGCAGGCGGTTGATTTCATGTGGAATAGAGTTTTAGATAAAAATGATAGTGACACAGTTTCAAAATTGCTAAAATAACTGTCAATGTCCCTACTGGCATGTAGACCATGGTCAGGGGGAGTAATTTGCTGTTTTTTATTCTGAGCTTTATTTGTAAAATAGTTTAAAAACTCCTCAAACATCTCTGGTGAGGCCTCAGTATGATAAGAGTGGGAGGGGGTGATTATGGAGTCTATCATCTTAAATAAAAATCTTGGGTTGGAATGGTTTGCAACAATTAGGTTTGAGAAAAAAGCTGCTCTTGCTTATTTAATTGCCCTTTGATAATGTGTAAACCACTGTTCTTTAATTTCCGTTCCTTTCTCCTACAGTCTCTCTTTAGTTCCAGGGTGGATTCATTTAGTCAGTGCTGCGATGTTTTATTTGACTTTTTGTCCCTGTATGTGGCGACAGAGTCCAGGATAGTCAGATACGTGTCATTAAAATGGGAGACGGGCTCCTCTGTGTAAAAAAATCTGGATAAAAGGCAGTTAAAGGCGACGCAGCAGCATTGAAAAGCTCAGAAAACCTGCTCGCTCAAATACAGTTTAAAACGCGGTGGCGGACAGGATTGTTGTTGATTGTTGTTGGAGATCCATTGCACCCCAAATCAAATCAGTAACAAAAGTCTGGCTGGGGCAGCAGACACTTAAAATCAGAATTTTCTTATATTTTGACATTAGATGAGATAACCACTCAGCAAATTCTGGGGTAAAGCCATTATTTGTATTTGTCTGTATACAATTAAAATAATCACTGGATGATCAAATGATGTAAAACTTCTGTGTGAAATGGGAGTGCTTTAAAAATAATTTTTATAGATAACAGCAACCCCCCCTCTCCAGCCTGAGAGCCTGGGTTGGTGGAGAAATGTAAAATCCGGGAGGGTTGCTTCAATAAGAGGACTGCAGTCTCTGTGAAAAAAAAAAAGTCCAAATTATTTTTAAGTAAAAAAAATCATGATATAGGGATCTTCGAGATTATTTAGAGATCTGATGTTTAAAACACCAAAGTTTACGGATTTACAGATATCAGCAGCAGAAGGTAACAAAAGTTTTTGAGGAACTCAAATTATATTATTTTGATTAGCCTTAATCAAGGCCTTCGGGGCGTGATAATGAACGTGCTACCACAGGTCTATGAAAGGAAATGATAGTGGTTATAGTAGATGGCAGAGCAGTCCCATTTAGGAGAGCTGTGTGGGCTGCTGGAGTAGGGGATGAATGGGCATGTGGGACTCATTGACCGTCAGGTGGTGAATGCATTGCAGGAGAGCAGTGTGAGTCCAATGTTCATGGAAACGGTATCCATCATGGACGGAGGTGATCGTCCTTAAAAAGACACAGTCTATTGTAGAAGGTGGTGAAGTTGTCCATGTAGGGGATGCCTCTGTTGCAGCAGTAGCCCTTCAGCCAGATGTTAAGCTGCCGCAATCAGCTAAACTTCATGTCGCTGAAACGGGGGGAGGGCAGTGGTTTCACTGTTTGTCCGTGTTCAAAACACTGTTTATGAGGCCAACGAATGTGTGCACAAGCACTGAAAAAGTTTAGAATAATAGATCCCCTTTGAGAGATTTTCACGTTTTTTTTTCTACGACATAAAACACGTCAGTAAATAACCCACTCACGAATTTTGAAGCTTTCAGGTGTCTTAAAAAAAGGCGGTTGCTAACAAGTGGCAAAATGAGACTGCAGAGGCTGCTGGGGACATTAAACGTCATCCTGCTGCACACGGAAAGTCATCTACTCCATAGTCCGCCTTTACAACCTCTGGTTGTGTTTAAAATCGCAGTCTTGCAAACTATTCGAACTCCAACTTTCCAGACTTTTGTAGAACAGGTAAACGTGTCAAATCAAATGACAAGTTGGAAGCTTCGTGGTGGTGACGCGGAAGTCATGTGACTGTGCTGTCATTCCCTTAGAGCCTAACGTCAGCTTTTTACATTTGCCGATGGCATTTACGCTTCAAAAACCACAAAAGTGGTATTTATTTGCTAAGATTATCTTGCTGAAAAAAACGTGTAAGTATCATAAACTTCTGTTTTTTGGTGTGTGGTAGGCGAAACTACCACATGTACCTACTGTAGCTTTTTATTGCAGATGACTGTCATGCATATCGTGATTATCATAATAACAATAATATAATTATTAATAATAACAAAAATAAACAATAATATAAAAGTAATGATAATAATAATAATACATATAACTGCAGGCAGCAATACACGGTGTCCAGTATCGTCACCGATTACAATTTTTCGAGTTCCCATGGAACGTAGAATGAGTTTGTGCTGTCGCTCCTCTTTACATCAGCATTACATCTAAAATGTGTTCATTGAATAATTGAATAAATTGGCCAGCTTGCAGTAGATAGATTGAAAATAAAACTGGACCTAAAATAGAACCTTGCGGAACACTGCGGGTAATGTGAGTTGTAGAGGATGAGTCGTTACCCATGGTGAACGCGAAGGTTCTTTCCAAAAGGCTGGAATAAAACCAGCCAAGTGCAGTGTCCTCGATGCCAAGCCAGGTGTTTAGACGGTCAATTTAAATGGCGTGATCTACAGTGTCAAAGGCTGCACTTAGATCTAAAACAATTAAGATTTCTCCCCTGTCAACTGCAAAAGGATATATCTGGTTACCCTTAAGGACTGGATTATTATTGAAGAATTGTTTATACATTTATACATGACGTGTCTTTAAAAAAAAGTTTGTTTTTTACTTTAAACCAAATCTTTTCATTGTTATAACTTACCTTGTTGTCTAAGTGACGGGAGGAGACGTGTCTCGTGTACGTCAATTATGACGTATTTACGCAGGTTTACATATGTACGGGGGTTTACGAAGGTAATCGAAACTCACGTAATTTTAGTGGTGACTTCTTACATTGGATTACATTTTCAATTAGTTACGTTTCTATGAAATACGAAAAACATTGTGGTATTTCTGTGAGTAATCACCATTGCATGGCTTCTATTTTTCCAACATCTCACTGGATCTTCAACGCATCACTCAGTCGCACATTGACGCGGTCACAGGTCTTTGTGGTCTACTTTTATTTGTATTTTTCATGAATCCTGGAAAGCAATGGGGAGCAAAGAGATAAAATGGTTTGACCCCTAATAATAATGATAATAAAAATATTTAGGTGATGTCAGAGAAATTGAAAATGATATGGACTTAATGAATTATTGATGAGGAATCTTAAATCCTGACTTAATTCGTATTAGACATATACAAATATGAATCCAGCTGTTATTATTATATAACATGCACCATCATTTCATGTCACCTACATACAATCGCCTACAATCGTGTACAGTGATATATTTCCATCCAAATTTCAAGGATGTCAAGAAAATGTAAAAAACAATCCTAATAAAAAATAATAACAAAATGTAAATCAGTTGGGTTAAATACAATTACAGATTTTTTTAATTTACTGATTTTTTTTATATTCTAATGTTCAATGCCAATAAATGGCTCTTCTCCAATAGCTAGAAATTCTTTATTACAAATTGTATCAAAGGAATCACAATCACAATCACAATTATTTGTGTGGTAATTAATGGTAAACCCTTATTTTCACAAATATGAATACTGATTTTTACAATAATTACAATTGATTTATGAGAGTAAAAAGTAGAGAAATTTGACTTGAAATGTAACGTCGTAAAAGGGGAAAGGGGAAAAGTATCAGTACTTCAAGTACATATTTTAAAAAGGGTAATTAAACACAGTAACAAAGTACTTGTACTTAGTTACCGTCCACCACTGAGAGTATTTACTTCCTGGTGAGAGGGAGAGAGAGAGAAAGAGAGAGAGAGAGAGAATGGGAGGAATGGAATGGATTGGTCTCTACGCCTCACTGCTTTTATAGGCTGATCAAAGAGACAGGCTAAGATACCACTTGCACACACACACACACACACACACACACACACACACACACACACACACACACACACACACACACACACACACACAGGGGATTCCTTTGTGATGGGGGTGGGGGTACAATGTAGAATCAACCATTAAAATCAGCCATTAAGATATGAATTATTCTGTGGACCGGAATGTGTGTGTGTGTTTATGTGTGTGTGGTGACAGAGTGTTGTCAGTGTTCCTCTTTAGCAGTGAAGGTTGCCGTAGATACCGAGCGACAACGTGTCAGGGCATGATGGATCAGCACCCGTACGACGGGGAAAGTGGCCCCGAATACTGATCACCCCCTCGGCCCCCCAGAGGGAGTGTGTGTGTGTTTACAGAGATGAGTACATGGAGTGTATAACTGTAAGTGTGTTTTCAATATAAGTATAAATGTGTGTGTCTTCCATTAATGTGTGTTGCTGTGTGCACATTGTATATATTGTGTGTATGTTCAGCATTTGTGTGTGGTCAACCAAGTTCAGTGGATGTAGAAATGTGTGTGTTTGATATACGTGTGTGTGTGTGTGTGTGTGTGTGTGTGTGGGTGTGTCTGTTCCTGCTTGTGCAGTGCATGTACGAATGTGTGTGTGTTTGATGTGTGTTTGTGTTCCTGTGTGTGCAGTGAATGCATAAGCTGTATCAATGTGTGTGTGTGTGTGTGTGTGTGTGCGCGTGTGTGTGTGTGTGTGTTACATAAATGTGTGTGTTCAACCGTGTGCAGGGTATGTACAAATGTGAGTGTGTGTTCCAAAATACCAAATGTGTGTGTCTTTGTGTGTGCGTGCGTGTGTGTGTCTCGGCTGCTCGTCTAAAGAGCAGTGGCTGCAGATCAATCTCCTTAATGTTCCAGCAGAAACTGAAACAACACAGCACCAGGCGGCGTGGAGCTTGTTAGTTCACTGCTTTCCTCTGACATTTAAAACCAAAGGAAAGAAAATAAATGGTTCCACCTTGAGAAAGGATCTAAAAAAAGGAGGCTGCATAAAGGGACATTCCACTCTTGGTATCCAGTCAGGCCAGCTCTCAACCGGCTTTCTAACATGCATACGGCACCAAAGCTTTACAACTGAATCCGACAACAACAAACCGCAAGTTTGGTTTATTCCGAGTGAAAGTCGGAAAAAACAGCCGGCGAAGAGCTCCGATGTTCTGTGGTGCGAGATTTCTGAAATTTTGTGACATTGATTTACGAAAATCTTCTGACACATTTTGAATTCCCAGGCCACTCTAAGCCAAGCTGGCGTCATTGGAACGGGGCTTAAATCTAACATTACCAATACAAAAATAGTGACATTATTAACATTGACGTTGGGGGTCACCGAATTCACCATCGATAAATCACGGTTTTATTCAAAAGAATTTAGCAGATTTTTTTTGGTTTCGGCACATGCAGTGCATTGCACTGCTGCCTCACAGCAAGAAGGTCCGTGGTTCGAAACCAAGAATGTCCTGGGTTCGATTCCCGCCTGGGGCGCTGTTGGCACCCTGCCCTGGCGGGTTATCTCCCAAACAGGAGCCTTTCTGTGTGGAGTTTGCATGTTCTCCCCGTGCTCACATGGGCTTTCCTCCACCTACCATCAGTCAGGACCCCCACCAAAAACATGCACACATCACCATTATCTGACCAGCGATGGACACTTGGTACCAGGTCCCCGGGCGCGTCCACGAATGCTGCCCACTGCTCCTGGCTGCCCCCCCCGAGGAAGGACAAGCCAGGATGGGAAAAATGCAGAGGCCACATTTCACTGGCCACCATCCAAAAAGCATGTGCATGTGTGTGTGTGTGTATATATATGCCGTATATATATATGCATGTGTTGTAGTGCGGTCATGTGACAAATAAAGATTCTTAATTAATTCTTCCTAACTTACGCAAATACTAATCATGGAAAATTGTAAATGTCCAGCAGAGCGAACAACTCCTCGGTTTCAGTGTAAAGGCTTTCCGCTGAATTGTCTGCTCAAACCCTGGATTCCTTTTCCGTCAAGGACTTCAAATGGAATAATAATGTCCAGACCTCTGGAATATCAACA
>NC_137191.1:21771046-21796046 GCF_960531495.2 Zeus faber
GCGTTCGAGCCAGTCGTGACTTGCAGACTGCGGCCGGGCTCCAGACTGCGACCATTTAGTCCCATTTTGCGACCGTTTTTGGAGACAGTGCTCCTAAATTTTATAACTAGGAACGCCAGCGCAATTGAGATTCAATCATACTTGCGAATCTTGATTCAAGATTCAAGAGGTTTATTTGTCACATACATGTACATACGTTCATACATATACTGTATGTAGTGAAATGACCCGGAGATGATGCACAATAGTTACTAAACCGACCATAAAAGCTAATCTTAGTACTACCTAACCAGCAAACTTAGTCTGGAGCCC
This sequence comes from Zeus faber, assembly GCF_960531495.2. Taxonomy (NCBI): domain Eukaryota; kingdom Metazoa; phylum Chordata; class Actinopteri; order Zeiformes; family Zeidae; genus Zeus; species Zeus faber. Next base: position 21,771,359 of record NC_137191.1, read on the forward strand.
TGCTGGAAACCTATGGAGGAGCCTATGCTGCGTTCAATGGAAACTCTGAAAATTGTAAATTATTTTAGTAGTAATGCTGATATAAAGACGAGCAACAACACAAACTGATGCTACGTTCCATGGGAACTCGAAAAATTTGTAATTGGTGGCTATCGGAGATGATGGTGTGTTTTACCGGGACTCGAAAACTGTAATTAGTATCTAACACGACTAACCTGGACTTTTTTTAGTTTTAGTTAAGTTTTAAGTTCCTATTGCTGCCTGCAGCTATACAGTATTTATTATGTTGTGGGGTAGGGGTCCAATATCACTATTGTTATCGTTCAGATTTCTATTATTATTTTTCTTCTTGGCATTTCTCAAATTAAAAGTGCCTGGAATACGACAACCGCTGGAACTAAGGAGATGGTTGAGGTCTGGTTAAAACCGGGACATCACAGCCATCTTGTGGTTCAAGTTTAATCCATATCAATCCACATTCGGAGCAGGAATCAGTGAAAAAGCGATGAAATTTGGCCGGAAGTAGCCAAATTTGGCTACGAACACACATTCGCTCCGTGCGAGCTATGTGGTGCATCGCCTTAACTGCTTGAGGTCTGCGTTTATCTCTTTTACACTTTTGGTAAATATAAACGCATTCTGTTCGCGCGGGGGTGCAAACAGAAAAAAAGACAAAAAAAACTGACAGAGCCAGACTCACACACATGTTCATTCCAAAATGTGATTTTGGAGTCTCCGGATGAAAACGATAGCGTCATCATCGCTTGGACCAATCAAAAATTAGGAACAGCCCTGGGAATTGAGGGGTGGAACACGATTATCGATTATCGATTACACAGACACACACACACACACACACACACACACACACACACACACACACACACACACATCCACGCTGCATTGTATTGTACTGGCAGTAATGAAAAGCTTGGATGTGTGTGTGTGTGTGTGTGTGTGTGCGCGTGCATGCGCGCGTGTGTGTGTCAGACAGGCAGACGGGTCGACTGACAGACAGAGACAGACAGACAGACAGACAGACAGACAGACAGAAAGGGAGCATGAGAGCACACTTCATTTCAGATAACCCAATCCCGTCTTTGTAAATTGCTTTATGGTTTGATAAGTCTCCTCATTAAGAGATATAAGGAGGACGGCTCGTCTCTATTGCGCTGATGGAGAGAAAAAATGAGGGAAATGGAGGAAAAAAAACCTCAATTAGTCTTCGTCTTTGTTTTTAGGAGATTTTCCCAGACTCTGTAATATGTGTGTGTGTGTGTGTGTGTGTGTGTGTGTGTGTGTGTGTATATTTTGGAATATCCACACTTCCCTCATATCTGTAAGCGTGAATTAATTACTGAATGCATGGCGGGTGATATGGGGGAGAAAAAATTCAATCTGAACCATTCATTAGCAGCTCTGGTTACAAACCGTCTTCCCCCTTCAAACAGTCATTAACTGACATGCACACACACATAGGAAAAGGCACATTTACACACTTTTTTTCCTTCTCTTTTTTTACACGTACACTACTGTGTATTATGACTCCAATCATCGCCTGGAAAGCTCAAAAAGCCATCAAGCCGCACTGACAAGGTGAGAGGATGAAAAAAAATATATAACCTGCTGCGGTTTTGACTCTGTGTCTTAGGTTTTTTCGTTGAAAACCACGGGGTGTGAATTTCCGGGATACAGATGTTAACGACGTGAAAAGCTGTGATGGGGACCGACGGGTCTTTCGTAAGACGTGAGAATAATAATACTAACTGGGTTGTACTCACAGTGACCACAGTCGAGCAAGACTAGTGGATGATTTGTTTTCTGCGAACAAACCTGTTAAACGACCCGGGAGTCTGGAGTCACTCCAACAGACATTTGGTCGGTTTGTTCCGCCCGGTAACTGCAGCCGGTCACGAGTCTGAATCGGGATTTGCGAACTAAAAGAGCCGTGAGCTGCGGCATTTACAGCCCATCAAGGAGCCCAAGTCTCCACTGAGTGGGTGGGTGGATAAGAGAGAAGGTGAGTGAGTGAATCTTGACTCGCGAGTGGCAAGCTGAAAATATAGAAACTAAGTTTTAAATTAATGTGGTAAAAACAGTGAAGAATGTGGCTGATTTACTCTTTGCATTCCACCAGAATGAATAATTTTGACGGCATTTAATAATTTTCTGAGAATTTAATCCGAGTTAAGCCGAGTCGACTCTTCTGACTCCCGTTCATCGTTCGCATGAGGTCCTCCCTCACTCGCGCGCGCTACACCCACTGAATCAAATAAACGAAGAGCCGGAAAAATCAAACGACTCTTTTTTTTAGTGAGTGACTCATCAAGAGCCGACTCTCAGAAAAGAGCCAAACCTTTCATCACCTTTTTAGTTGCAAAAGTAACGGTTTAAATGGTGTCATGGGTGGAATTGACCCCAGTATATAAAGTGTAACTACACAACAAGCCAGTGTGTGTGTGTGTGTGTGTGTGACTATGTGTGTAAATGTGTGTGTGTATGTGTGTGTCCGCGCGCAATGTGTGTGGTTATAAGAACGTGTGTTTGCTTCATGAGGGAACTGCCACCAATACCAAATTTGTTTCTTAATTCGAACAGCAGAATCAAGTCAAACTGACATACACAGCAGGGGGAGAGTGGGAGTATGTGTGTGTGTGTGCGCGTGTGTGTGTGTGTGTGTGTGTGTGTGTGTGTGTGAGTGTGCGTGCATGAGTGCATGTGTGTGTGTTTGCATGCGACAGCAGCCCCCCTGTGGTGAGTCCTAATTTAAAGTGGAGCGATGAACATGGTTCCACTGTGAGTAGAAGCCTCTGACAGAGAGAGACGGAAGACAAGAGCGACAGAGGAAAGGAAGAGAGAGAAAGAGAGAGGGAGAGATAGAGAAAGAGAAAGAGAAAGCACAAACGAGAGAACTTATGGAAACGACAGGAGGCACTTGTGTTTTGAATGAGAAAATGACAATAAAATAGGGAAGTGTCCTTTTGAACTCTTACTCATCCCTCCATCTTTTTGACTGATGGAGAGGGAGTGAGTGAGTGAATGAGTGAGTGAGTGAGTGAGTGAGTGAGTGAGGGAGTAAACGTGTGTGTGGGCTGTTATTCATCATTTAATGCTGTCTCCGGTCTCTTAGAGAAGAAGATGTATTCACGGGGCGTCGTTTATTTTTTATGGCGCTTGGTTGCATGAAACTTGATATCAAAGTGCAGTGCACCGAACCTTTACTAAAATAAATGAAACCTAGATGAAAGCAAATACAAATGTGCGCTAAAACAGGGACAAATCACATTGGTCAGAAACATAATTTTTACGCTAAGTGGGTTGCCAGATAGTGCATACATGCTGCTGCTGCAAGGCGACTAATACCCCATCAACAGAAACAAGCAGCTTAATCTGACGAGAAACTTGCGATGCTGGCAACCCTGATAAATGTACTTAAAACTCCCCACAGAGTTTCATAAAGTGTTTTCCAATATTATCTTTTCTAATCTTAAGTGTTGACTAGAGCGAAGAAAAACGTATGAGATGAGTAACATATAGACAAATGTCGGCTATCGCCAAAAGTATCCAATTGCTGTGCTATGTCTTTGTGTCTTTACGGTACCTAAGGTTGCCAAAATGATTATGCCTAGGAGTGCTCTGTATATAGATTATGATCTGCTAGCAAGATTAAAACGAATGTGTTGTTTTTTTTTTACCCCAAAGCCGATGTCAGAAGAAATTCTAAATAGAGTTTTACAAATTAAAGGAAAAGTTTGAATTGTCCCGTATGACTTGTCCGGTTTAGATAAAAGGCTGGATCCTCTCTATGTACTTCATGTGGGGTGAGTAGAAAACAGGCATAAAAGTGAAGAAAACGAAAGTGGAGCACCAAAAGCACTTATAATTGTACGCATTGCACTTCAGTTTCTACCACTAAGTGAGGCCATTTGAGCGTTCAGTAAAAGGGAGAATCGCACGACACTGTGATGAGTCGGGAATTTGTCCCGCCACTTGGATTAGGTGGTAAAAAAGCCCCTGTAATATATAAAAAAAAAACAAAAAAACACGACCCCGCAGTTGAAATTGGATTTTTGTCAAAATGTGACTTATTAACTTAACAAATTATTACATTTTGACAGCAGGGACGTCATTAGGGGGTCGAGATAAGCAAGGGAAAAGCTTCTATACTGTAGGACCGAATTGGATGAAGATGGCACAGATTAAATTAGTTGAGCTGGTGGGGAGGGCATCTGGACTTGGGTAGCAAAACGCCGCCCACCATGCGGAGCGTCCATTCGTCTGCCGGTGACTCACCGGGTTGAGTAGCACGGTGAGGAACAGCTCGCCCCCTCGGATGCTTTTGTCCAGCTCTTTAGGACCCCCAGGGTACTCCTTATAGTAGATGGTGTGAGTGAAAAGACCACACGTCTGGCGAGGCAGCACCTACACACCAGACATACACACAGACACAGACAAAGACATCAACATAAAATAAAGGGGGGGAAAGAATGAGTCATTCCACGTCCAATATTATTGTGTTTTGCTCTGTAAAGAAAAAAGTTAGAGCGAGATCCGAGCACGGAAACACATAAAGGCATTGACTTGAAAACAGTGGAAAAACCCATATTTCAATCGGTTTTTCAGAAATGATAATTGCTCTCAATAACCGCCAACATGCCCAAAGAGAGCTCAAGTCCAACCCTGTCAAACAACACTAACGGGTATTCCGTGAACATAGAGGGACATCTTCTTCAAGCCTGGAAAAGAACACCAACAATACGCCTATTTTTGGTGGGACAAAATGGCCAAGGAAAGGTGATGAATGACTGCATACAAGACGGGTAATATAAGGAAAGAAAAAAAAAAGACCAAAAAACATGACACAACTACAGGTATAGACACCCAATTAACCCCGCTTCCCAGAGTAGCGCAGCTCCCAGCACGACTACAAATGACAAACTATGAGACGTCATAAGTAGAACCGACGAAAGGACATGTGTTCCTGTACAGAAACCACCAAAGGCCCGAGAAACGCCCTACTGCTGACACCTCAGAATCTCACGACTGCAGTGCGCCATAGAGGTGATTTGGGATGGCAAATGATGCGTGCCAATTACTGCTCTCGGTGCCATTCTGGGCCATCAGTCATTGTAACCTGTCTTGTAGAACTCACATGGCCGCAGTGTGAGATATTACTACCTCACCGTCTCTTTCTAGCAGTGATAACGTCTTAACTCGCTGGTGGCCTTTAATGACTTTCTGTTTTACTTTGGTTTGTGAACAAATATGATTTATTGGATACAATGGCATCACAATTTCCTATCTTCCTACCTACCTACTAACTTAACCATCTACCAACCTCCCTACCTATCTCTCTACCTACCTACCTCCACTCTACTTACCTACCTACTTTCGTAGCTACTTACCTACCTAGCTTCGTACCAACTAACCTACCCACCTTTGTACCTACTGACCTACCTACCTTCATACTTACTTACCTACCTACCTTCATACCTACTTACCTACCTACCTTTCTACCTACTTGCCTACCTACCTTTGTATCTACTTACTTACCTACCTTCTTACGAACTTACCTACCTTTGTATCTATTTATCTACCTACCTTCATACCTACTTGCCTACCTACCTTCGTACCAACTTACCTACCTTCCTCCATACCTACTTACCTACCTAACTACCTACTTACCTACCTAACTACCTACCTACCTAATTACCTTTGTACCTACTTACTTACCTACCTTCGTACCAACTTACCTACTTTCATACCTACTTATCTACCTACCTCCACTCTACTTACCTACCTACTTTCGTAGCTACTTACCTACCTAGCTTCGTACCAACTAACCTACCCACCTTTGTACCTACTGACCTACCTACCTTCATACTTACTTACCTACCTACCTTCATACCTACTTACCTACCTACCTTCATACTTACTTACCTACCTACCTTCATACTTACTTACCTACCTACCTTCATACTTACTTACCTACTTACATTCATATCTACTTTCATATCTACTTACCTACCTACCTTTCTACCTACTTGCCTACCTACCTTTGTACCAACTTACCTACCTACCTTTGTACCTACTTACTTACCTACCTTCTTACGAACTTACCTACCTTCGTATCTATTTATCTACCTACCTTCATACCTACTTACCTACCTACCTTCGTACCAACTTACCTACCTTCCTCCATACCTACTTAGCTACCTACCTTCGTACCAACTTACCTACCTTCCTCCATACCTACTTACCTACCTACCTTCGTACCAACTTACCTACCTTCCTCCATACCTACTTAGCTACCTAACTACCTACCTACCTACTTACCTACCTACCTACCTAACTACCTACCTACTTAACTACCTAACTACCTACCTACCTACTTACCTACCTACCTTTGTACCTACTTACTTACCTACCTTCGTACCAACTTACCTACCTTCCTCCATACCTACTTAGCTACCTAACTACCTACCTACCTACTTACCTACCTACCTACCTAACTACCTACCTATCTACCTTCATACCTAGTTACCTACCTACCTTCGTACCTACTTACCTACCTACCACTGCTAAAGTCAATCAAAAAAACGTTTATTTTACTTGTCCTACAATACATTATATATGCCTGACGTGCTCTGGTATCCTGGCCTTGATCAGGGGAGTGATAAAATACAAAGGGCAAGCATATATTTATAAGCTGTTACAGGTCACAGATGGAGATAATAACACTTATTGCCGTGTCATTGTATGCCAAAAAGCATGACTCAGCACATTACAGCCTGAATTAAGCAAAATTACACAATGGAAAAGCAAACTAAACAAACACAGTTTATAAAACACACTATATAAGAGAATACAAGTGAATTTAGCTTGAGATTTAATAGATAGGTAGGTAGGTAGGTACAATTTCGGCTCGTTAAGTCGAAAACATAAACAAGTTTGAGTTGATCTGCTCAAATAGTGTTTCTAAATATGAGTTTAAGATCAAATAATGTCCTTAGTAACACATCAAAGCACTTCAAATCGAATCAAAATGATATTCAACGTCTCTGTCCAGAGACGGCTTCATTTCCTCGCCAATAGACTTCTCTACAACACCCTTCTCTCTCGCGCGCCGAGGTTTATTTCTTTTTCAATGCGTACAAGGCGTACTTAACTCTGGACAACGTGTTAATTAAGAGAATGAGGTGAAAGAAAGAGAGAGGATGAAGGAGAGCGGATGAAAGGAGCAGAGAAGAGAAGTATAGAGGTCTTTATTGTAAACTCCTGGCGGAGGAAGTGCTAGTATGAAATAGCGAGCTGACGCAGAGAGAACAGATATTGGTTTAGCTATGAAACACTGCATCAGTAGAGTCACACACACACACACACGCACGCACGCACGCACGCACGCACGCAACACACACGCACGCACGCACGCACACACACACACACACACACACACACACACACACACACACACACACACACACACACACACACACATACACACACACACAGAAAGGGCCACCAGAGCCACATACACTCAGCACTATTTCACCAAACCAATTATCCACAGAGCTATAGCTCAAAATGATATAGTACATTTTAAAAAGAAATACACACACACACACACACACACACACACACACACACACACACACACACAGAACTGCCCCATATCTCCGTGTGATTTGCTCTGAGGACAGAGGATCCAGTGGGTTTCTCTCAATCCGGTGTCAGGGACACACAAATACCAATTTATGCCTTTTTGTCGACTTTGAGGCCTACCGAGAGGCCAAAAGGGTGGAATATAGGCAAACAGACACACATGCTTATTTAAGGATGCGAAGATTTGGGTTTGAACGAAAAAAATACAAAAACGTTTGTTCAAGAGTGCATCAAAATTTAAAATTGTATCTTATATGTATATATCGGGCCCTCCACATTTATACAGCAACATTCTATTATTATATATTGAATTGATATTTTCTTGTCCACATAATGATGATTATCGAGGGAATCCATGAGATAATCCCCAGCGAGGGTGTCTGGGGCGGGAATGAGCGAATATCCAGTTAATATCCTGAAAGACATGATGTGCAAAAAATATCCATAGAGAGACTCAATTGCCAAATGTTTTGCTGAAAAGCCATAATTCTGCCTCAAATTGAGTTTTGTTTGTCTAGTAAGGAATCAATACGTGATGTTAATATGTGGCCTCGATCCATGGGACCACATAGGGGACAATAACAATGTCTTTCCAGACCAAACCTCCTCTGTTCAGGGTAATTCTCAATTTTTGGGGGTGGATTATTTTGGCCATTCTGGGTTATTTTCTTTCCAGATGGAGTTCAGGGTGCAGGCTGAAGTGGAGGTGTAAGGTTAAAGCTGGGTGTGGAATTGGAGGCTGAGACATCGATGGAGGATCAGACGGAGGCGGAGGCAGGAGGGACCTGGCCAGAGCTGCTTCTATTAGAGCGGCGTCAAAAATATTGACAAGATGATGCCGTCGACTCTTTTGTATAAAAGTAAGAACGACTGCAACCGACATAAGGATCCATTACCTTCACTTTTGAAACCGCGTTAAAGGTTATATTATTGTATAGATATTTATTCATCCCATACAGCATTTTGATCTATACTATTTTTTTATACTCACAGCCATACTAGCAGGCATACTGCCACTGCCCCAGCTCAGTAGCAGTGGGGAGCTGTTAATTAAACTTATCATGAATAAACTAATCATGTGCACCGAATCACTTTTGGTAAATTCTGTATATGTTTGTGCTAAGGCTATAAGGTAAAAGGTAAGCCCCCCCCCCCCATGAAACCAATCCCTGTGAAGTTAAATCCATAATTGTTTTTTTATCAAATTAACAACTTCTCACTTTCAAAGGAACCCTAATTGCTGACATCTGCTCATTTTCACTTCAAGCAGATGCAGCCATTGTTGAGATGTGCGCCACTGATGAATAATTCCTTGAATCCCAACGTGTGCGTGGCGTGGTGATTACTTAGTGAGGAAGCAGATCTAAGCCTTGTGCCGCCTTTTGTTTCTCCTTTCTTTTCTCTTTTTTTTGTTTCCCTCTTTCTGTTTTTCAAAGTTGGCTCGGGAAAGGCTGTGGTGTTGGACGTTGAAAGGAAATTAGGTGGAAATGGTATCACACCATAACGTGACGGATACTTTTATTTACATCATACTTCACTCATACTTTGTATCGTACATTGTATGTCAGTAGGTAGGTAGGTAGTAGTGATGCGAATTCCGGCTCTTTTTAGAGAACCGGCTCTTTTGGCTCGGCTCACTAAAAAGAGCCGGCTCTTTCGGCTCCCAAGCGGCTCTTCAGATTTTTCTGTTGCTTAAATTAATTTATGACCAACAATAATGTAAAATTATGCGCAAAATGAATTACTAATGTAAAAAAAACATGCAATATGTTTTTTTATTTATTTATATATGTTTATTATATAAATATGCCTTTATTTATTCACTCTACAGAGTGCTACAAAAAATAAATTATAAAATACAAAAACAATCTTTTGACTATTAACAATTGAACTTTTATCAATTTTAAACTTTTTGCTTATTTCTACGAAACAAATTTAAAGTGAAACAACACAGAATCACTGCAAAACACACAACACAACAAAATATAAATTAAAATCTGTAAAACAAAAAGAAAAAAATCAGCATCCAAATAACTCGTCTTTAGTGAAGATTGGCATTGAGGAACACCAAGTGCCTCAGCTTTTAGGGGCTGATCCGGTTTCTTCTGTGGGTAATTACCTGCCCTGTTTTGGAGAAGATTCTCTCAGAGGGGACTGACGTTGCTACAATGCACAGTCTCCGTGTCATCGCATGTGTAAGACGTGGGTAAACTGAAGCCTTGGCCTCCCACCTGCTCAGTGGGTCTGCACTTCTCTGGAGAAGGGGCTCCTCAAGGTAGGATCTCACTTCCGGTATTGAATCTGCTGAGGGATTCCTTCTTGTAGTGTCTCCACTTGCTCGTTCGTCAATGAACCTCCAAACAGCAGATGCTTGTGGCTCCTCCTCTTCTCCCTCTTGGCCCCCTGGCAGTGGAGTTGGCTGGCTGGATCTTGCTGCTGCTGCAGTTATTCTCTGAAGCGCTTCATTAACCGCTCTGTTGTCATTAAAGGCCACCTTCTTGAATCTTGGGTCAAGAGTGGTGGTTTCTGAGAGAACAGTGTCATATTCCATTCTGTGGAGCTTTCTGTCCATGGATGCACGGAGAGCATCCACCAACTCTTTCACTTTCCCTGTGGTTACTCTGGTCTGGTGCTCAGCTGTCACTCTCTGCAGACCCTTCTACAGGATTCACATTTTGGAGGCAACATAGCTGAAAAAGAGTAAACAATGAGTGTTAAAATTCTGCTTTGTTTTATTTAGCAGTGTATTATAATTTCCGGTCATGTCTAATCCGCTTTTCATACCAGTAATGCAACAACAACAACAACAACAACAACTAATAATAATAATAATAATAATAATAATAATAATAAATAAATAAATAAATAAAAAAATAAATAAAAAAATAAAAATAAATAAATTAAATAATAATAATAACAATAATAATAATAATAATAATAATAATAATAATAATGTGATAACATTTGTTTACTGCACCTGTCTGCACTGTTCTCCACAGTGACCTGCTCAAATGGCTCCAGAACAGTGCATGCCTCCCGCAGTACCTCCCATTCATCATGGCTCAGAGGATCGACCGGTGCATTGATAACAGCCAGGGTAGAGATGACTGCATCCTTGGACTCCAGAATCTGTTTTAGCATATGAAAGGTGGAATTCCACCTTGTGACACATTCTTGTTTGAGCTTCAGCCCATCTGCCGTTGGGTAGATTTGAGCTTGTGTGTGGCTTTTGTGCTCCTGTGGAAAAATTCCACTATCGCCTTCACTTTGTCCACAGCAGGCTTCATCACCTTCAGAGCATCTCTTACAACCAGGCTAATTGTGTGTGTAAGACATGGCTGGTGGGTCCATTTCAGGGTTCTAATTGCTTTGGTCATGTTAGCTGCATTGTCCCTAACACAGCAAACCACTTTGTTTTCCACATCCCACTCTTTAGGTAGGTAGGTAGTTAGGTAGGTACGCAGGTAGGTAGGTAAGTAGGTAGGTAGGTAGGTAGCTAGTTTGGTATGAAGGTAGGTAGGTAGGAATAAATATGGGTAGGTATGTAGCAAATAATTCAAAATATATTCTGAAAAATGTATTACAAATTACTCTGTAAATTTTGTATATAATTTGTATAAAGCTTGCATAGTTCCAATAAATGCCCGTTCAGTAGCAGTATATCAATAGCAATAGCAGCAGAAGTGGTTTGACATATTTCTAGTAAAGAAAAAGGTAAAACGGGTGCTTCGCAGTTTGTAAAGTCCACATTCCAAGGAAGGATATCACAGCCAGTGCAATAGTAATGGTAGAACATAAAGTGAGACCAGTTCATGCATAAGACGTGTCATTTAAGATCAAGGATACTGACAACAATGCTTGAGTTAAATGTGCTTTTTACCTTGTATGAGGATGATTAAAGCAGGAGATTCAGCTATTGGAATAACAGCAATAACATGTACAAGCCTCATTCTCAAAGTTATTTTCCATTTATCACACCTTCTGTTTTAAACTAGTTAGTCGTGTTTGTCTCTCAAATGGCCAGAATGTGGAAGTAAGGATAGTTGTGATCTTGGCAACGTGTTGACATGTGCCTTGGAAGCTGATCTCAACAAGATTCCTTTCAAAGCGTCTTAACGCGAAAACTCCCCCCAAAAGACGTTGACTCCCCAGCCTTCATTGGAAGAGATAATTCCTTATTGTTTTTGCTGTCATTGTGTTGCCTTTCTTCCATTCGTACGTCTGTCATTCTTTATCCGCCTTCCTCCCAATCGTGAAGAACATTCATATTTTATTTATATTTTGGTCATATTCGTCCTGACGCTCAACAGAACGGTTGAATTACTAACGACACGTGATCAAAACAACACAATTACTCTTTAAAATACGGCTTAAGGGAAAGAAAAGAAAGAAAGGGAGAGAACGTGCGGCTTTCATGAAGGGGTTGACGGGCAGTGAAAAGGCAGAATTCCTGCAGTGATTGGGAAATTGACATCAAAGTCACTCATAATTCTCATGAACTCCTAAAAAATACAGCCTTGATGTGCGGCCTTGTGTTGTGGGCGTCAAATGTGATCGTCGATGTTTGACGCGCAGACAAAGAGCTTGAGTGACAAGAGGGAAAGAAATGAAAGGAAAAAAGATTGATTAAAAGAGGGAGAGAAAGAGAACGAGGCTCGGTAAAACGGGGGCGCCAGTTCGTAGATGAATAAAGAATTGCGAAATAAAAAGTACCAATCATTAACTGCATTGTGTATTCTCATGGTCTGACACATTCTAACGACACACACACACACACGCACACACACACACACACACACACACACACACACACACACACACTCACACACACATTTAACGAGTAAACCATAAATTTAGCCTCCGCGTGGGGAAGCCATTAAATATTCAATCGATGTGGAGTCGAGCGGGTCTGGAGGAGCTGCGGTTTTAAGCATTCGTATCACACACACACACACACACACACACACACACACACACACACACACACACACACACACACACACACACACACACACACACACACACTCAAACGCAGCATTAGTTAACAGGCTATAGAAAGCATCATTGATCAGATCTCAGACGGCGAGCGGCACAATCAGCGCACAGTTCCATCAATTGGCAACTGTTTTACCTATTCAGTCCCTAGCAGTGGGTTTAGTCTGAGTGTATTAAAATACTAAAAACACAGAATAAATGTGCTCATTCCACTGTGTATAATTATACTTTTGCAAGAACAGGGAATTAGTCTGATACATATAAAAAGCACAGCATGATTCACTTCCTCATAAACTTTACTGAGTGCAATGTGACCAGTCTACGCTTTGTCTATGACACAAGTCCACCGCTATTTTGCCCAGCGTGCACAAAATGTGTTCTCACGAGCACGGGGCTATTTACCAAGGCACTGGCCTAAGCTGGTATATTCAGTGCATTTAAGGGGGTTAGAAAGGGATCCCCTTTTTGAGGGCTTTCCAAAGGTTTATGCTTTTCTTTTCTCTTTTGAGATTTTTTTCTTGACTTTTATAGTTTCAGTATTTCTATATTTTTATAGTTGAGGTATTCCTTAACGACCCACCTGTTTAACAACGGTTTGGACTTACGACCAGATCTCCGACCAGTCTGTATTGTACACCGCGTACAATACTGTGGCGTGCGTGCTGCGTGCGTGGCGTCTCAGCATCAAGCATCTCGTCGAGATTTTTCCAGATTCGTGGTTCCTTTTCTTTGTGTTTTTTTTTACCTCTCAGTGTATTTTCAAAACTGAGTTTGATTTATAAATAGTGGATTAATGTTAAACCGTCGAGTTAAATATTCCTGTTGGATTACATTGGGAAACAGTTCACTTACCGAGACGCTGAACAGCGCTGAACAATGCCGATCAATCGTTTCTTTTAAAGCGACCGTCACTTCTGTAAACAAGACAAGGAGCCTTCAGTTTCATTCACTCTGTGAAAACTTTCATCTCTGTGTTGTTATGGATTACGAGAAGCGGGTGGCAGAAGCTCTAAATCATAATGCAGACCTTAATCTGACCAGTGCGATAGATACAAGTCACTGTAAGCAGCGCATACTGGACTAAATTTTCCAAGATGATAGTCAGTTCTCCGACAGCGATGCTGAATCTGATATCAGCTTTATCCCGGACTTAGAGAACATTTCAAACAGCGGATTTCAACCTGAATGTGACGATGAAACAGAATATTTTCAAGAACCACCAGAGGAGACCGAGGACACGCCCGTTGTTGTTACACCGGAAGAAGAAGTATAACGTGATAAAGTCTGTTGAGGTTGGTGATGCAGATTATGAACAAGTAGCAATGGACAAGATTCTCAAGTTTGCCTGAAAATGCAGCCAGGGGCGAAAATAAAATAGGCCCCAAACAGGCTCTTAGAGTGTAGCTGAGGTAGGTTTGGGGTTAGCCCACATAATAACTCGAAGAATTTTAAAGATATTTGGCATACGCACACGTTCCTTTGTGGGGTTTTTTATCTCTCAAAGTATTTTCAAAACCGAGTATGATTTATTAATATTAGATAAATGTTAAACCGTGGAGTTAAATATTCCCTTTAGATTAGATGGGGAAACGCAGTTCACTTACCAAGACGCTGAACAGCGCTGAACAACGACGATCATCAGTTTCCTTTAAAGCGACAGTCCAGGTGAAGATCATTCCTCCATATTCCATGTGATGTGAGATCACAATGTAAAACTGTTTTGATAGATTTCAAGATTCCCGCAGTCTGTCAGTATTCACTACACAGGTGTCTGCCATCGCCAGGCCTCCTTACTGTGAAATAACACGGGTCCTTGCTTATCGACCAATTTGGTTTACAACCTAGTCCTTGGATTGGAGCCCTGTAGTTAAGTCAGTACCTGTATTCAAAGCGACCAATCAAAGAAGCAGAGATATCACCCTCTGTGTATTCTGTCCCCGCCTCGAAAGTCTGAAAAGTCAACTTGACGAGCGACCGAGTGTTGAGCAATTGCAAGGGCACTGGTAGAGTTGCACTTGTCCTAGGCCCCTGCTCACAGGACCACATAAATGCATGCGGAGCAGAAATGCGCTCACAGAGGATGGTTTTCCGCTTGGGGATACCGTTCTGTACGCTGGTTTTGTGACAAATTTAATTTGCCACCAGGAAATGAGAAACAGACGTGGCAACTTCATGAAAGTCTCAACTTGAATTTCTCTGTCTTTGTATGAAATAAACTTGTGTCTGTCACTCTACCTTTACATTTTTGGGAATGTATCATCAGGTTAATCACAAAACCACAGAAATAACACAACGTTGTTGTATCGCTTCATCCACTTCATCTAGTCATCCCTTTACAGCCTTCCTCAGGAGACGAGAACCATGTTTTGTTATGTCAACGTGTAGAAATATTTACTTATGTATTAAAAATAGGATAATTTATAGACTGAGCAGGAAATGCCTACCTACAGTCAGAATAGTGTCAAAATAAAACTTGGAGTGGTGGAGTGTCTGGTCTATTGCTCTATGGCTGGCGTCGCCTTTGCGCAGGGGCATCGGCGGGTATCGGGGCTCCGCTGGCTCCCCTGCAGGGCGGATTCCCGTTCACTTACCGGTGGACACGCACACACACACACACACATACAGGCGGACTCATCACAGGCGCCGGCACCTCAAACGGCACTTTGAACTCACCCGCCAACACCCTCCTGGTTACATCCTTCTCCTTTTCTCCCTCATTTACTGCCATTAGTATGACAGGAAGAGGCCATGTGCCAAATTGCTGTTCCAGTATTTCTGGACTTAATTAACTCTTTTTTGTCTATACATGTCGTTGTCCGAAGTTTAAATTTTTATGTTTTTCCATGTATATGTTGTTGTTTGGTTCTATGTTTATTTGACTCACCCGTGGTGATTCTCCCCCTCTTGGAGTAGTGATTAGATGTTTATAGACCAAAGCATGGTAGGATAGTTCTCCAAAGAGTGGGATTGGTGGCGGTTGTGTACAACAAAAAGCTGCCTTCTGGTAATCCCACAGGTCATCCACAGGACAGAGTGAATGCAGCAGTTCTTGATGATTACAGAATGATAAAGAGTAGTATTGCAGGTTGAGAAGTTGAACTCCAGTTGCAACCTATCTCTGTACTAGATGCAATGGCATTAAAATACTCTGTGGTATATGCTCAGCATGCTGACAGCACAGGTAAAGAAAAGAAAATCACTCTCTCACAATGCAACAGGGTGTGTGGACACTCCTGTTTGTAGATTATGTGTTGTGTGCTTCGTGGACAGTGTCGAGCAGTTGTAGGTTGTATACAGTTATACATATATTATATTATACCAGCAAATTGTACGAAATTGTAGCATATTTAAACATATCACTTTCTTACAAGTACTATCATTTTATATTACAGCTAAGTGATGTTATTATACACTAATATACTTATACTGCCCATATTGGGCTCACTTGTGAGAATATCTCACTAGCATGCCACGCCCGCTTTATTTATTTTTATCTGTGTATTTATATTTAATAAAATTCTGGTTTTTCATGTATTTTTTTGACTTGCACTGCTCTATCAATCTTTGCTGCTGTAAAAGCAGGAGTTTGGATTAATAAAGTGTTATTTTATCTTACCTTTTTTCTTTGCAAAAGTGTAATATAATGATTTATTAATTTATTGTGTCTTGTCTTATCATGTCTTGTCTCATCCTATTTTATCTTACTTTATATGAGTAAGGGGTTCTTTCTGCCATTATTTGTTATAATTTCTGGCATTTATTTTTGGAATTATTAGTATTAATGATATATGGTATTATTTTGTCAACCAAATGTACTATCCATTTTAGATAATAGATCAAATAAAAATAAATAATAGTAATAATAATAATAATAGAAAAGAAACAAAAAAACAATAAAAACTAAATTCAGTGATTAAGCCACGACTTAAATCTAACTAAACTTTCACCAAACAAATAAGACAAATTTCATAAAAATATATTAAATGGAAAACAGTACAAAAACATGCACTGCTAACCATCGCCGCAGTGTGATAGTTGCACCTTCCTGCCACTAGGGGCGGTGTTCCTACCATGATGTTGTTGTGGATGAAGCCCCGGCGGTAGCGAGCGGGCTTGAGGTGCGGGTACTCCTCGGTGCTCGTGACCCGGATGTTCCAGACCCGCTTCCAGGCCTCGTAGAGCTGCAGGTGCACAGGGTAGACCCCCGAGTGGTGCGGGGCCACGGCATAGCCCATGTCCACCGGGATGCCGTGCTCCTGTGGGGGACACGTGCACGGGAGAGGGGGTTATACACATAAAAAAAACACAGAGGTCACAGGTGATGAGCACATAAACAGGACGGGGTGCCATGTCGTAAACACACACGCACACAAACACACACACATAAACACAAACTGACCTTGCTGTGACAGTGCTCAGCCTTCGGTTTGAAAACGGTTAAAAAAACAAAAACATGTACAGTAGGTGTGTGTGCGTGTGTATGTATGTGTGTGTGTGTGTGCGTGTGTATGTATGTGTGTGTGTGTGTGCGTGTGTATGTATGTGTGTGTGTGTGTATGTGTGTGTGTGTGTGTGTGTGTGTGTGTGTGTGGTGGATGGTTCCTGCATCTTGCAGACCGATGGCGTTGTCCTTCGCCATGACACACACCTACACCAACTGTCAAAACCAAGCACCGAGCACCAACACTCAAAATGAACAACAATGTGTGTGCGTGTGTGTGTATGTGTGTAGTTTTTGTTTGTGTGTGGTGTGTGTCTGTGTCTGCGTGTGTGTGTGTATGTGTGTGTGTGTGTGTGTGTGTGTGTGTGTGTGTGTGTGTGTGTGTGTGTGTGTGTGTGTGTGACAGGGGTTGGCGGATATGATGATGTTCACCTTCCCCAAAAGGAACCAGCTTCCTTGTGTCATAACAAACACACACACACACACATGCACGCACGCACGCACGCACACACACAAACACAAAAATGCATGAACACAAATTTTCTGCACGTTGGACGTAAATGAGCAAGAACAAGGCTACTAAAACAATCACAAAGACAGTCTACAAAACAAAGTAATGTATATACAAAGTAAAAAAGTAACATATTTTTGCTTATTCATTTTATATATACATTTAAGTATAACATTGTGGGAGAGGTGATTTATGAAGTTTTTAAATGTAAAGTATGTATTCTATGACAGCTCGTATATCTGGCTTTATTACATTTTCTATTTTTATCTTTTTGTATGAAGAGTATACATTTTTTATTTGGATCTATGTTACGTATATTCCAGACAGATTTGGAAAAACATTCATTTTTCCCTCTTCTGGTCTATTGTCTGAGCCACCCGTGGATTTACATATGTCATTATTTCACAGTCTTCATGTGGAAATTCATTGTAGCTGATTATTTTTCCATCCCTATACTGACCCTTCTTTCTTCAGGCTGGAATCTGAGGGAGCTCAGACATGTAACCCCAGTGATCCTGCACGCTCAGTGCAGGACTTGTAAGGCGGTTTCTATTTAAATCCAGACAACTTGACTTGGACCAGACAGCTACAAAGCATTTGTCAAAAAATATATATAAATGATATATTTACATAAAATAAATCATAAATACATGAATAAGGAAAATGTATAAATAAATAATTGAGAAAAAAAATAGATCAAGAAAATACATACAAATAACATATAATAAAAGATTTAAATAATAAGAAATCAAAAAATACACTATAGAAGTTTTTAGATTTATATTAATATATGTTTATATATACTGTATATATATACATTTATACATATATTTATTCATCTATCAACTTATTTTATGTATTAATTTTTATTTGACTGTTAATATATGAAAAGTCTTGTGCGAATCACAACCAAATTAAAATTGAGGCAGGAAATTAGGCCTAAAAATGCACGTTCTCACGTAACAGAATCCACTCCATCTGGCTAGGGTTAGGGGTTAAAAGCATCAAAGGTGTGAACACCATGTCTGTGTGGGACACATAAATAAATACATATATAGACATATATTACTCTCTGTATATGTGGTTATGCACGTGCGACTCACCAGGGCGAACTCCTTGTTGAGCACCATCTGCTCCAACAGGGATGACTGGTTGTGGAAGAGGTGGGGCTGCATGTGGCTCCACATGTGGGGGAACCACCAGAACTCATCCACATACTTCAACAGCAGATCATCGCCCTCGTCCTCCTCCACCGTGCCTAAAACGCACACGCGCACGCGCACGCACGCACGCACACACGCACGCACGCACACACACACACACACACACACACACACACACACACACACACACACACACACACATACACGCAGATGGATGCAAATAGAAGAGTTAAGAAGATGCAGATCTGGTGCCATGGAGATGAGAGCTGATTCCATGGTGATGAGAGGCTACCATGGCAATAAGGAGCAGTCTGGGTCAAGCTAAAGCTAATTAAGACATGGCTGTGTTTAAAGACATGACTACTTTAACTCACAATGTCAAAGCCTTATTTGCTCTTGAAAAACTGTTCAGGCACGGTTCAACATGATGGTGATGCTCTCCATCCAGCTTCTGATTCATTTTCACTTTTCTTTAGTGAAATCTATATTTACACTATGAAAATTAAATCTTTACTGACAATTATTATAATGGATATAGTTGTGGTAGTAATAACGCTGTAATAACGTAGTGTAATAATAACAAAATATGTGAATCATCTTTAATGAATCACAAGGGCTGACACTCATTCATACTCCGTAATTACCACAAACATTATCATAACAAAAATGAAAACGTACAAAATACGTGCATGGATAACAAGAAAAGCCCCGAAAGGCAGATAGTACTTTGACATTATTATGGGTGCTTTATAATACCGTGAAGGTCAAAGTGTGAGACAGCGACAGTGAGTTATGAAGGGAATCAGACTGATTTACGCGATTCTACTTTGGGAAATAGACAAATAACTGCACCCACACACACACAACGCACGCATGCACGCTCACACGCACGCACACACACACACACACCCACATACCCACCCACACACACAGAGCAACACACACACACACACACACACACACACACACTAGTTGTCGACCGATATGGGTTTTTCAAAGGCCGATGCCCATGCTGATATTAAGAGAGCCAGTGGCCAATATATAATGCCGATATCATGTTGTTGTTTTTAGTCATTATTATAATTTGTTATTTTAATAATAATAACAAATGACACAAACAATTTCTGAACTTGAATGAACATTTATTTAACGCAAATTAATTGTATTGTATTCATTGTATTGTCTGTATTGTCTCTTGGTAATCAAAAAATGAAACTTTGTAAAAAAAATAATAATAATTATGAATGAAAAATAAATGGGGGGTGCCCGAGCGCCTGCCCCTTGATGTCCACGGTGCCCTTGTTATGTGCTGCTATTGTTTTTAAGCGTGAATGGGCTTCGAGGCAGCAGATTTCCCGCGATGGGGACGCCGGCGATGGCGCATCCTGGCGCCCGCGATCTGCGCTCCGCTGTGCGTCCCCCTGCCTCTCCGTTCCCTTCTTGAACCGAAGCTAAAGAGAACCGTCTTGTGTTTCAAACAAGTTAAAAAAGCGCAGCGAAATAAATGGATCTAAAATAAAAACACAGGAAAAGCGGAACGCACGCATGGTGTGGTGTTGTCTGGAGGAGGAAAAAAACACTCCTGCTGTTTTTTCTTTCAAAAGCGGCCGGGGAGGCTCTGCCCTTGCCGTCTTTAATGAGTGACACCGAAACAATTAAATGAGACAGGGGAGACAGCGATAAAGTGAGAGGCGGGGCTATGTGGGCACCGCTGCGCTGTGTGCGTCGCCGTCGGAGAGAACAGAGAGCGAGGAAGCAGCTGCTCCCAGTACATCAATATCAAATGAGAAGAATGGAACCATTTCAAATATTCCGTCTTGATTGATATGTATAGAAAAATCTGTATTCGGGCAACAATAGTACGCAGACATTTTTTTTTGTTTTTCATCGGCCGCACGAGCGCAGGCATCGACCACGCTGATTATCTCAAAATGCGTAACCGATCAGTCGGTCGACCACCAACACAAACACACCCACTCGCGCGCACGCGCGCACACGCACACACACACGCACACACACACACACACACACACACACACACACACACACACACACACACACACACACACACATACCTGTATGGTAGAACTTTCCAGAGAAACCCAGGTTGAAGGTGAAGTTGGAGATCTGTGATCGCAGCTGTTTCTGGGTGTCAAGAAGAGCCTGAAGAGACAGACAGATAGACATATAGATAGATAGATATATAGACAGACAGACAGACAGATATATAGACAAACAGACAGACCGACAGACAGACAGACAGACAGACAGATAGATAGATAGATAGATAGACAGACAGACAGACAGACAGACAGACAGACAGACAGACAGACAGACAGACAGATAGATAGATAGATAGATAGATAGATAGATAGATAGATAGATAGATAGATAGATAGATGATAGATAGATAGATAGATAGATAGATAGATAGATAGATAGATAGAGAGATAGATAGATAGATAGATAGATAGATAGATAGATAGATAGATAGATAGATAGATAGATAGATAGATAGATAGATAGATAGATAGATAGATAGATAGATAGATAGATAGATAGATAGATAGATAGATGATAGATAGATAGATAGGTAGATAGATAGATCTGGAAAATAACACTAGATGGATAGACAGACTTGTATTAGGCCTGGCAGAATATATTCCACAAGCTCTGTGGGTATTATAATTTGTTTGTGTCACATTGAGGACACACAAGTGTTCATCCTGTCGCTTGACAATAGCGATGAGGTCACTTGGCACAATTAACACCTCATGCTATGCCATGTTATGTGCACACACACACACACACACACACACACACACACACACACACACACACTCAGAAACCCGCCCATTTAAAGGCTGTCACAGTTTCTTCAACATAATTGGCAGCTTCATCTACTCTTCACAAAATCCCCCCGGGAAGTCGTCTTCGGCGTGTAACCCGACCAAACTTTTGGCGGTAGAGGGCGCCCATTCCGTCCAGTGCCCGGGGAGCCCCTGTGGTTCTCGAGCCGGTGCATTGGTCAAGGGCAATGGCAGGAGTCTTTTTGGTGTGGGAGGAAACGCAGTTCTCAGTGACGGATCGAGGCACTATTTCACAATCCAGGCTTCAAGTACCGGCTGCCTTGTAAATTATAGCTCCAACTCTGATTGCATTTAAAGGAAATCTCCGGAATATTTTTTACATAAACCTTATTTTTATTCGACCATTGTGATGTGAGGGATTGATTGTGAGTCGGCTGAAGCTCTTTTTTCAATAATGGATTAATATTCTGATGCAAATAACCCGGGTTCACTACCAATAGTTGAAAAATAAGGTTAACGCTAAGAAATACCATTGTTTTAGTTTCAGGGATTGGTTTATAGGTATGTCTCATTGGACTGTATTTAAGCACAGTGAGAACCTGCAGCAGAGTGGTAGGTTTTTCAACATTGTCTACTTACCACCCTGCTACAGCTTCTTACTGTGCCTAAATGCAGTCCAGTGGGGCACATGCTTATTCCTTGTATCTTCTCTCCTTTTCAAACATTAATCAATAGTAAAGTTTTCAGCAAATTGAGCTGTGCACGGTTATAAACGATGGAAACCAACATTTTATTAATGCCTGGTTTGAAAAGTGGAGAACCCAGAATGAAGAATGAATTCATGAGAATTTGCGGCCTTGAATAAATCGGACGTGCAAGGAGAGAGTTAGAGCTTAAATGGGAATACCACCCATTTCCAGCATAAACGTGGCCAAAACTATCCCCTTATCACAGCCAAAGTGAAGCTTCCCCCAGTGGATGGAGCGTGAGGCAGGGAAAGGTGGTCTATGACATGATTGTGATTTCTGTGGTATAAGAGAAAGCTCCGGATTTTGATAGAGCTCATTTTTCCCTGGAAAAGCCCAAATAAGCCTAACTTCACCTTCAAAGTCGTCCGCTCATCTCAATGAGACCCTTTAGAGGGCGCCCCAAAAGAGCACATCAGCGGTACGTCACAGTCCAGCCTCTCAAATCTCCTGATTTGCCCTGTTCTCAGATACAGAGAAGTGTAGGAATTGACTCTATGGACCACATAACAACTCGGGAGGGGGTATAGTTTCAGCCATTTTAATGCTGAAAATGGCTGGTAATCCTCTTTAAGGAGTTGGTTGGGGAACACTGGATTAGGGAATCCATCTAATCCAAACCAATCCATTGAAAACTGAACATGGTCCCATTGGACAGTAAACCTGGATGAGGGAACCAAGGGCATAACTTTGGTTTGAGAATCGGGGGGACACAATAAAATGGTGATGTCACCATATCCATACCGGCGCTAGCCCCTTTGCGTTTTAGGCAAACTGTCGACGGCGTCACAGCAAAAGTGTCCCAGTTACACACAGTTCTTGTTTCCCCCCACCCCATCTTTAATAAAAACACACTGTTGTGGCGCGCCCATCGCGTGAAACCCAATCGCTGGTGCACCCATTGCTGCTGCGCGCATCGTCGGTGCCATCGGAGAAAGGGAGACAGCGCAAATTGCGCCCCGGTCCCTGCCTCTCCGTGCCCCCGGTGTGCGTGCATCGTCCTATATCATTATTGGGGAGGACAGCCCTGTTTTTCCCAGGAAGTGGGGGTCGCTCACTTAACCTAACTATCGCTTTTAATACTGTCCTGATAAAGCTGCCAGGCTAACACCAGACGTCACTATCTTACCGACATCACATCAAGACCTATGATGTCTGTAGACCTAGGCTGTAGATCACACACCAAAATTGTAGACAAGGTATTTTTAACTCTGCTCTCCGTCCACAAACCTTCCTCAGTGCTCTCTGTCGGCAGCACAGGAAGTTCTACCCTTATTGAATGACTTCATTAGTTTCCTGCCCCTTAAACAAAAGGCTCTTTAATGAGTGTTAACTAAGACGAGCATGCACGGCAGCGCACGTGCACGTGGAGGCGCACCAACAATGGGGGACAATCGTGCAAGTTAATGAAGGTCAGTGTATGGGTAGCCCCTCTGGAGGCCGGACTAATAACCTCTATGCACACACACCCATAGACACACACGCGCACGCACACACACACACACACACACACACACACACACACACAGACAGACACACACACACACACACACACACACACACTGCCTAATGCAATCTCTCACACGACTCACAAATAAGTACCTGAATCACTTCCTTCTCCTTTATTTTGCTGTTTGCCCGCATCTAATAAACCTAAAAACTCTCCTCTACCTCATCCATCTTCCACCCCCTCCTCCCGAACACAATCTCTCTCTCTCTCTCTCTCTCTCTCACTCTCACTCTCTCTCTCCCTCCCTCCATCTCTACCCTGACTCTGTCTCGCTCTCTTAAAATGTCACAATCTCAGGAGACGGAGCTGCTCTAATTTGAAAGGAAGGCTGAAGCAGCATGGAGGCGAGAGATCTCTCTTCCTCCTCCTCCTCCTCCTCCTCCTCCTCCTCCTCCTCTTCCCCCTCAACTCTCTCCTTGTTCTGCTTCTTTTCTTTGCCATCGCTGCACTTTTTGACCGTCGATGCTATTTTCATTCTTTCTATAAATTCCAAAACGTATACAATCTGTTTATCTTCTCCCGGTCCGCCGCTTTATCTCCCAGTAGTTTTACAGTATATTAATTGATTTTAACGGGCCGTGCCCACGTCAAATTGAGTTTCACCCCGTTTGCTAGTCAGCGCAGACGTTTTACATTTCACCCTGGACCATTTTCCTGACGTTAGCTCATATTCGTAGACCTTTAATATTGTGTCTATTATTGGATTTTGGGAACTCTCGAACAATACAGTGAGAAATGACCTCAAAGTAATCTCCTGGTCGCATTCACAACCAGGGTAACACATATTTTTGTCAGTTCAAATGTTACCATATGTTGTATTTGTTGGCACAAATACATAGAAATGTTGTGG
>NC_137191.1:21801046-21803546 GCF_960531495.2 Zeus faber
GAGGAAGGGAAGGAATACAAATGGACTCTGCGGATGCAAATGGGAGTTTCTGGCACGGAGAGAAGGAGCGCTGGAGGAAGCAGGTGAGCGGTGGAGGGCTGAGGAGGAAGTGGTGATGAAGGAGATCTAAAGACAAGAATCAGACACCTCCCCAGGGAGCCGAGTGACGGGGAAAGAGAGAGAGAGAGAGAGAGAGAGAGAGAGAGAGAGAGAGAGAGAGTGAGGGAGGGAGGGAGAGGGAGGAGGGTGAGGGAGAGAGATGGGGGGGGTGGGGTGGGGGGCAGGAGAAAGAGCTGGAGAGAGGGAGGGAGGGGGAGAGTTGGATGGGGGAGAGAGAGGGAGAGCGGAGGAGAAGGAGCAGGAGAGGGAGAGAGTTGGACGGGGGAGGGAGGAGAGAGAGAGAGGGGGCCAAGGGGGAAGGGTGGGAGGGAGGGGAGAGTTGGACAGGGTTAGGGAGAAGGACAGAGGGAAGGGGAGATAGAAAGAGAGGGAGAGGGGGTGAGTGGGAGGGAGAAAGAGACTGAAAGTGAGGATGTACATACAAGGCTGAAAAACACACACACGCGGGTATCACCCAACAGAGCTTTCCACTGCATCATCCCAAATGTCATCCATGGGGTCCCTCCCCAGGAGAAACATCACTTTTCTGTGTGTGTGTGTGTGTGTGTGTGTGTGTGTGTGTGTGTGTGTGTGTGTGCGTGTGCGTGTGCGTGTGCGTGTGCGTGTGTGTGTGTGTGTGTGTGTGTGTGCGCAGCCAGGAGGGTGCATGTAGGTATTGCTTGTCGCCAGATGAACTCATGGGGTGAGACTAATGAAGAGTCGAGTGAGAAGGGGGGTGGCATTTTAATTGGTCTCTCTCTCTCTCCCTCTCTCTCTATCTATCTCTATATCTCGCTCTCTCCCTCTTTCCTCCTATCCTTCCTCCCTATTCTCTCTCTCATAACAAAATGTGACTGACCGTTGAGTGTATTAATGGATTATTTCTAACACAATGCTTCTTTCTATCTATTGCTGGATAATAAATCGCCTTGAAAGTCGATATTTATTTACAATTTTTTAATTCATAAATGCAAGACATAATGTCATTTGAAAATTTCTGGCAGATTTACCGTTTTGTTTTTTTTGTTTGTTTGTTTTTTTTTGCTTCAACAACAAAACAGCTGTCTGTAAAGTGTTTTGGGAAGAAGAGGGAGAGTTTAATTTCAGATTCCAGAAGGAGATTCCCGCCGCAAAAATAATTAGTGCTGAGTTATCGGTCGGCTCTGGTGTCGCAGCGGAGAGATAGGAGCACCAGAGATAACGTGTGTGTGTGCGTGCATGTACGTACGGACAAACACACCCATCAGTTAGAATAAGCCTTGTTGCCGCTGTAATCTGACAAAGCTAGCGGAAGCCGGCTGTCTCCAGGGGGAGCGCTGGAACAAATCACAGGATTCTCTCCTTCCTCCGCTCTCCTCTACGCCCCGTCCCCCCACCACGTTTGGTTTTCCTGCCAGCGACGTTCATTCAGCGGCTATTTCCTTCCTTCCTCACCCTATTCCCACTATTTTACCAAGACGCTCTTTTCCACTCTATTCTACTCTATTCCACTCTATTCTCAAGATTGTCCACTCTATCCCACTGTATTCCACTCTATCTTACTGTACTCCACTCTATCCCACTCTATCCCACTTTACTCCACTATATCCCACTGTATTCCACTCTATCCCACTGTATTCCACTCTATCTTACTGTACTCCACTCTATCCCACTTTACTCCACTATATCCCACTGTATTCCACTCTATCCCATTGTACCCCACTCTATCCCACTGTACTCCACTCTATCCCACTGTAGTCCACTCTATCCCACTGTACTCCACTCTATCCCACTGTAATCCACTCTATTCCACTCTATCCCACTGTACTCCACTCTATCCCACTGTACCCCACTCTATCCCACTGTACTCCACTCTATCCCACTGTACCCCACTCTATCCCACTGTACTCCACTCTATCCCACTGTACTCCACTCTATCCCACTGTACTCCACTCTATCCCACTGTACCCCACTCTATCCCACTGTACCCCACTCTATCCCACTGTACTCCACTCTTTCCTGCTGTACTCCACTCTTTCCCACTGTACTCCACTCTATCCCACAGTACTCCACTCTATCCCACTGTACTCCACTCTATCCCACTGTACTCCACTCTATTCCCAAGATAGTCCATCCACTCTATCGCACTCTACTCCACTCCATTCCAAGCTATACCACTCTAATCTCAAGAGTGTCCCCTCTATCCCACTATACTCCACTCTATTCCACTCTACCCTGCTCTACTCGATGCTTTTCCCACCCCATTCCTCGACAGATAAACAGATAGACAGATAGACGGATGGATGGATGGATGGATGGATGGATGGATGGATGGACGGACGGACGGACGGACGGACGGACGGACGGACAGACAGACAGACAGACAGACAGACAGACAGACAGACAGACAGACAGACAGACA
>NC_137191.1:21813546-21826046 GCF_960531495.2 Zeus faber
GTTCCAGCACATCCAGCAGATGCTCCATCGGATCGGACCCTTACCCCGGCCATCCAACTTATGTAGAAATCGTGATTCATCAGACCAGGCCACCCTCCAGTTCTGAAATGTGTTCTGACACATTTCTATGCAGCATTAACTTTAACTGCGATTTTTGCTACAGTACCAATTCTGTGGGATCAGACCAGACAGGCTAAAATTCGCTGCCCACGCGGATCAATGATCCTATGGGTGCTCATGACCCTGTCGCCAGTTTAACAGTTGTCCTGCCTTTGACCGCTTTTGGTAGGAAGTAAATACTGCATACCGGGAACATCCCACAAGACCTGAATTTTGGAGATGCTCTGACCCAGTCGTATAGCCATCATAATGTGGCCCTTGTCAAGTCACCGAGCTCCTGAAACTTGTTAATTTTTCCTGCTTCCAACACATCAACTTCAAGAACTGACTTCTTACTTCCGGCCTAATATACCCCACCCCTTGACAGGTGCCATTGGAACGAGATTAACAATGTTATTCACTTCCCCTGTCAGTGGTTTTAATGTTGTGGCTGAGTGGTTTACTTACCTACTTACTTACTTAACTACTTACTTACCTACTTACTTAGCTACTTACTTACTTACCTACTTACTTACTTACCAACTTAATTAGCTACTTTCTTACTGACCTATTTACTTACCTACTTACTTGCTTACCTATTGACCTACCTACTTACTTACCTATTGACCTACCTACTTACTTACCTAATTACTTACCTACTTACTTTCTTACCTACTTATTTACTTACCTACTTACTTACTTACCTACTTACTTACTTACTTACTTACCTACTTATTTACTTACCTACTTATTTACTTACCTACTTACCTACTTACCTACTTACCTACTTACCTACTTACCTACTTACTTACCTACTTACTTACCTACTTACTTACTTACTTACTTACGAACTTAATTAGCTACTTTCTTACTGACCTACCTACTTACCTACCTACTTACTCACCTGCTTACTTACTAACCTATTGACCTACCTACTTACTTACCTACTTACTTTCTTACCTACTTATTTACTTACCTACTTACTTACTTACTTACCTACTTACTTACTTACTTACTTACTTACCTACTTACCAACTTACTTACCTACTTACCAACTTACTTACCTACTTACTTACTTACTTACTTACTTACTTACTTACTTACCTACTTACCTACTTACTTACCTACTTACTTACTTACTTACTTACTTACTTACCAACTTAATTAGCTACTTTCTTACTGACCTACTTACTTACCTACCTACTTACTTACCTCCTTACTTACTAACCTATTGACCGACCTACTTACTTACCTACTTACTTACCTACTTACTTACCTACTTACTTTCTTACCTACTTACCTACTTACTTGCCTACTTACCTACTTACTTGCCTACTTACCAACTTATTTGCCTACTTACTTACCTACTTACTTACTTACTTACTTACTTACCAACTTAATTAGCTACTTTCTTACTGACCTACTTACTTACCTACCTACTTACTTACTTACCTGCTTACTTACTAACCTATTGACCTACCTACTTACTTACCTACTTACTAACCTACTTACTTTCTTACCTACTTATTTACTTACTTACCTACTTACTTACCTACTTACTTTCTTACCTACTTATTTACTTACCTACTTACTTACTTACCTACTTACTTACCTACTTACCAACTTACTTACCTACTTACTTACTTACCAACTTAATTAGCTACTTTCTTACTGACCTACTTACTTACCTACCTACTTACTTACCTGCTTACTTACTAACCTATTGACCTACCTACTTACTTACCTACTTACTTACCTATTTACTTACCTACTTACTTTCTTACCTACTTATTTACTTACCTACTTACTTACCTACTTACTTTCTTACCTACTTATTTACTTACCTACTTATCTACTTACCTACTTACTTTCTTACCTACTTATTTACTTACCTACTTATCTACTTACCTACTTACTTTCTTACCTACTTATTTACTTACCTACTTACCTATTTACCTACTTATTTACTTACCTACCTACTGACTTACCTAGTTACTTACCTACTTAGCTTTTTATGTACTTACTGGAGAAGGAACTCTCTCCAACCGTTCTGTCTCTTCCTGTCTGCTAGTTCCTTCCAGCTCCACAATCAGGTGCAGCCGGTGCGGGTAAGCCAAGCGCTTGTGCCTGATGTCCCCATACCGCACCACAAACTCTAAAAGCTACGTCTAAGTGGCATTTTTAAGAATTAAAACAAAAACTTTTCTCCATAGAGACTGGAAAGTTTCTCATCATTGCAGCTGAGCGAGCACCACGGTAGAGATCATATTTTAGCCGATTTATCGCCATTTTTCGTAATGTTTCTATTTTTCTTCCCGAAAACAAATAATTTAAAAATATTTTTATGAATGAATATTTGTATAAACTCACTGATCGTGCTTTATTTGGATGCGGCTCCTCCCCACCTTAAGGCAATGTTACTGCTTCTATTCCTTACAATTCCGTTCACACCCGTGCCAGCATTTTTCCCATCAATTATACTACTTCGAGAGTGAGTACATTTACGAACAACTTTTACAGAAAATTGGGACCGGATCCTTTTCCCACATGCAGCCACTATGGAACATTGCTCATAACTTTACGGCTTTCAGTGCAAGCAGGAAAGTGGCTTTACTTACTTACTTACTTACTTACTCTACCTACTTACTTGCTTACTGTATTTACTCTCTTACTTACTTATTTACTTACTTATATAATTACATTATGATACTACTGGAATGTTTACTGAAACAATGAAAACAAACTATCCCCAAACTCTCAGCAAATATGTGTGCAGACATCGTCCATCTAACACTAGGAAATTAGCACATTTTTGCTATTCTTCTCCATTACTAACTCTGTCTCTGTTGCTCTCTGTTGCTCTCTCTCTCTCTCTCTCTCTCTCTCTCTCACACACACACACACACACACACACACACACACACACACAATTACACATTCAAGCCGGTTAAGTCCTGATGCATTGTGTTCCACAGAGTTGGGCTTTCAGATATCTGATACTGTGCATAGTTTCCATGAGGGTTGCCCAATTTAAACCAAATTAATCCAACTGGCACTGACCATCACCACCAGCCACACCTCTCTTTTTTCTCTCTCTCGCACACACACTTACTCACAAACACAACACACACAGGGAATTCAATTTACTCTCACTACAAAAGCATCGGTGTTCCCTTCATTCACATTGTAATATACTTTCTATGGACTTTCTTTAGTTTGTTGTCTGTGTATGTGGGTGTCTTTGAGTGTTTGTGTGTGTGTGTGTGTACGTGTGTGTGTGTGTGTGTGTGTGTGTGTGTGTGTGTGTGTGTGTGTGTGTGTGTGTGTGTGTGTGTGTGTGTGTGTGTGTGTGTGTGTGTGTGTGTGTGTGTGTCTCTGCATAGTATGTATTACCAGCCACAACAACATTCTGTGGGTTCCTTCAACACGTACACGCAGCTGTGCCACCGCTGAGAATAGTTCGCGGGGGGATGATGTGACTGATTCTTAATCACCGAGGATAATTTATAAATGTATCATCCCCCCACACATAAAGACACACACTTTAAAACAAACACACGCACACGCACACGCACACGCACACACACACACACACACACACACACACACACACACACACACACACACACACACACACACACACACACACACACACAACACACACACACACACTATGACCACAATGTACAGATTATTCATTCCCATAAAATGTTTTTTCTCACCAAAAGCCCAATGAATGTAGACACTCATATTTGGTTTTGGTGCCAGTTTTATAATAAAAGTCTTAATTATAATGCTATATTAACACTCAAGACACAGTAATTGACTTTGAGTGGAGACCGAGTCATCTTAATCATATTAGTCATATTACATATACACATACAGAATATAAATACATTCACCGGCTAAATCCAGTTAGTTTATTGGACTGTGGAGTAAATTAAATCTTTTTTTTTGTGCTTTATTTGTACTTGATTTTGATTGAAATGTACCGTTTATTCCCTTTTTCCCTCATTTGAATTGAAATTCACTTACAAGGTGATAATGGAAATACCCTTCTGATATTGAACATTAGTCAGTCCAAAAACATATGTCCATCATCTTTTGGAGCAAAGACAATAGATGATGGACAGTAGCCAGTATCATGCTTGTAAATATATATGAACTTTTGTGTTTTTTAACCCACATGTTTAGCAAAACAGTACCTGATTGAAAACCTTACTGCTTTACTACTTTACCTCAACAGTTAAACAGACGTCTCCCGGGTATTCCATTTGTGGCCTTACCTTTTTGTGTGTGAATTGGATTCCATACCATCAAATTTCATCATTCCAGTGCAGGAGAGCAACAAAATCAGTAAAATGTATTCAGTGAAAATATTGGGCCATTTTTACTCATTACGGAATACCAAAATACTACCTTTTAAAAGTTAAGGGATAGCAATATGAAATATTTGGTGCATTCCTTATATACGTATACACAGGGATGTGTACTGTATAATAGCAGTAGAACGGTCCATACTGAAGAGCTTAGTGATTTCAATATGGCCCCCTTTCCAAGTCAATTTGTCATATTTTGGCCCTGCTGGAGCTGTCATCAATAATTTCTGTTATGGGAGGTGTAAGGAGTTCAAAACATCTCCAGCAACAACAGGCCATGCCGTGCAAGGCCACACAGGCTCACAATGCACACAGAACATATAAATCCTCCATCCTTGGTCGCAACACTTAGTACCTGGTACCAAAATGACCTCTGGAAGCAATTTAAGCACAACAACAATAACTGTTTGTCAAGAATGGCTCGTGAAATGGGTTTTCTATGGCCGAAGGAACCAAACACAAGGTTTTCTCACTTACCTTCCACTCATATCTAAGATCGCCTTAAGTGACCATGAGTTGTGTGCCCGTTGCCATACAATAGAATCTTGGAGTCGTGGAAACATGTTTGAGGTGATTAATCGGGCTTCACCTTCTGGTGACTTGATGGAGGAATGGGGTGCATTTGGCCTATCAGGGAAATGCTGCCTAATGGCAAGAGTACATACTGTATTGGAGCTAGAGAAAAAGAGCAACGTGGGTCTTGTTTGAATGGTTTGGGCTCAAGGTGGTTTGGTGCATGTTAGGAGAACGTTACCTAATGCCAACTGAGAAAAGTGGTCTGGGGCTGTTTCTCATGATTTAGGCTCAAGGTACATACAGAAAGGGTTTGTGGAGATTGGTGGAAGAACTTGGCTGGCGTTCTCTGACCCCTGACCTCCGCCCCAATCAAACCCCTTTGGGAAGACTTTGGTGCATGCCGGGAGAACGCTGCCTCATGTCAAAGGTAAATTTCCAGTTGTCAGGAAGAAAATAGTGATCTTTTTTTTTCATGGTTTAGGGTCAGGATCCATGCATAAATGGTCTGTCAAGATTGGTGTACAAGAAGTGGGAGTACTTGGCTGGCACTGAGCTCTGAGTTCCATCGAATCCCTTCGGAAGGGTTTGGTGCACTGCCTATTGCCAAGGGTATATTTTGGTTGGCTGGGGGAAAAGAGAAATCCGAAACTGTTTTTTCACGGTTTAGGCTCAAATTGAAACACATTGAAAAGATTCCTCGCTGCTCTCGGCTCCTTTCGATCGCGAATCGACAGTGGAGTCTCAGTGAATGCCGTTGTGATTCCCAACTTCTGAGTCATTTAAAAGATTTGTTCACTACGAACAAATCGTTTGTGAGTCTTCCATCACCAGTTCCAATATCTAAGTGAAGGCTAGAAGTAAAACAGGGGACCCACTCCTAAGATCTCTTTTAAATATATATTCAATCTTTATATATTCTTTCACCTAACAGAAAAGCAGTGCATTATAAAGAGATGCAGCAATTATCA
This sequence comes from Zeus faber, assembly GCF_960531495.2. NCBI lineage: Eukaryota > Metazoa > Chordata > Actinopteri > Zeiformes > Zeidae > Zeus > Zeus faber. The sequence goes on from NC_137191.1 coordinate 21,819,509, forward strand.
AAGTCTGTGATTGGAGTCAGCAGGTGAACAATACTTGTTTCCTTCACATTCTAAGTCCAGAGCCACTTCTGCTGCGATTCCAATTTAATACACTAACCAAGAAATATGAAAAGAACAGAAACTGCTCCACATAAGCAATATTATACTGTGTGTTTATGAACGTAAGAGTAGAAAACTGTACAGCTTTTTCTTTGGGGGTTTATTTCACATGTGTTTGTGTATTAGCATGTGGTATAATGGGCCTAAAGATAATTACAAAGCTGAACAGAATAATTGTATTGTGTAAATTATGAGTAATTGCTTACAAGTTTTTTGATTATGGAAAATGTTATTATTACTCCGAGACCCCGGCAGCCATGAACAACAGAGAAACTAAGTTGATGAGAATGCTGCGGAAACGGATTAAACATGTGTGTACACATAGACCTGTCAGGACACTGACACTGAGAGATTAAAAATATATATCAGATAGGATATTACTACAACGATGATAAAGTAAGTACAAGGAGTATCTAGCAATTATAATAGTATAGATAGATAGATAGATAGATAGATAGATAGATAGATAGATAGATAGATAGATAGATAGATAGATAGATAGATAGATAGATAGATAGATAGATAGATAGATAGATAGATAGATAGATAGATAAATAGCAATATACCTCTGTATCAGCAATTCACATTCTGACAAGTGGGGAATATATATATAGTATATATAGTATAGTATATATATGCACACAGATAGTATACTGGTATACTGTATATATACTGTGTGTTTAGCCAAATATCTATAGTCTGGTGAAATAGTAGTATAGTAGTGAAAATAAATTCCTTTTATAATCCCAATAATAAGGACAATAGTACTAATGTTAAATGCTAAAATACAAATAGTAGGTTGTTGATGTGAAGCACATGTGGGCTTCGTGCACACGCACGAAAACACCCACGCAAGAATGCAGCCACTCACATACATAAAAACAATTTTCAGGACTATACAACTACATACAATCCCACTAAAAAGCATGAAGATATACACACACTACACACACGACACACACACACACACACACACACACACACACACACACACACACACACACACACACACACACGCACACGCACACAGACACACACATACATACATAGACATAAATAAGGACAAAGCATGTGCAATGCTGTCAGAGGTGCCATGTTCAACTAATACTCTGACAGTGGACTCAAGCGAGAAACAAACAGCAGAGCACTAAAGAGCCAGAGAGAGAGAGCGAGAGAGAGAGAGAGAGAGAGAGAGAGAGAGAGAGAGAGAGAGAGCGGGAGAGAGAGAGAGAGAGAGAGAGAGAGAGAGCGGAGAGACAGACAGAGAGAGAGAGAGAGAGAGGGGGGGGGGGGGACGAGGTCTGTTGTCTTCATCTCAGGCTTTTGTTACAGAGAGAGGGGAGGAGGAGTGTCACATTCCTTCGTCTCCTCTCTCTCTTTTTACCTCAACGGTGGCTGGGTTTACTCTCTGTTCCTTGGCCATAGCTAGGGCCGACAACAGAGAAGCAAGAACTGAAGTTCAAACAGAATAACAAACAAACAGACATAGGGAGAATATGTGACTGTGATTATTACTGTTCTATATACGGTAGCAGCCACATATGTGTGAATGAGTCATACATGTCACATTCCCACAACTGAAATTGTTTTAGTTTATTGACAATATTAACCACCTACCTATCACCTTGCTACCACTATCACCTATTACTTATCACCTTGCTACCTCTAACAACTTTTGCCTATCACCTTGCTACCTCTATCATCTATCGCCTATCACCTATCACCTATCATCTATCACCTTGCTACCTTGACCACCTATCACTTATCTCCCTGCAACATCTATCCCCTATCCCTTATCACCTTGCTACCTCTAACACCTATTACCTATCACCTTGCTGTCTCTATCACCTATCACTTATCACCTTGCTACCTCAACCACCTATCACCTACCACCCTGTTACCTCTATCACCTTTCACCTTGTTATCACCTATCACCTTGCTACCTCAATCAACTTCTGCTTGTAATTAGAAATCATCTATCAACTATCACTCCTTTCTACCTCTATCTCCTATCACCTTGCTACCTCTATCAACTATAACCTTGCTACCTATAGCACCTATCACCTATCACCTCGCTACCTATATCACATACAACTATCACCTACCACCACCCTTTTGCCTTGTTATCAGCTATCACCTTGCTACCTCTACCACCTATCGCTTATCACCTTGCTACCTCTATCACCCATCACCTCGTTATCACCTATCACCTACCACCTTGTTACCGCTATCACCTATCTCCTATCACCTATCACCTATAAACCATCACCTATCACCTTGCTACCTCTATAGCCTTTTACCTAATTCTTTACTCTCTCTATTACCAATCAACTATCACCTCTCACCTTACTACCTCTATCAGCTATTACCTTGTTATTACCTATCACCTACCACATTGTTACCTCTATCACCTTTCACCTTGTTATCAGCTACCATCTTGCTACTTGTATGACCTATCACTTATAAACCTTGCTACCTCTATCACCTATCAACTATCACCTATCACCTTGTTACCTCTATCACCTTTCGCCTTGTTATCACCTATCACCTTGCCACATCTACCAGCTATCACCTATCTCCTTGCTAACTCTATCTCCTATCACTTATCACCTATCAACCATCACCTATCACCTTGCTACCTCTATCACCTATCACCTATTACCTATCACCTTGCTATCTCTTTCACCTATCACTTATCACCTTGCTGCCTCTATCTCCATCACTTATCACCTTGCTACCTCAACCACCTATCACTTATCACCTTGCTACCTCTATCACCTATCACCTTGTTATCAACTATCTCCTATCACATTGCTACCTCTATCACCGATCACCGATCAACTATCACTTTTCTCTCTGCCAAGTCATAAAAAGTCTCCTCAACAATCGGCGCTTCTTCGTTCAACTAAACGACAAGAAGAAGAGCAAATGGAAAGCCCAAAAGAACGGCCTACCACAAGGCAGTGTACTGGCCCCTCTCCTCTTCAACATATACACCAACGACCAACCACTCCCCCCACAATGCCGCCGCTTCATCTATGCTGATGACCTCTGCATCACCACCCAACAAGAGAGCTTCCATAAAATGGAACCCGTCCTGGAAAGTGGCCTCCAAAAGATGTCCACCTACTACAATAATAACCACTTGAAACCCAACCCATCAAAAACCCAGCTATGCAGTTTCCATCTGAAAAACCGACACGCAGGAAAAGAACTGAGCATCTCATGGGATGGCCAGAAACTCTTGAACCATCCCCATCCTGTGTACCTTGGAGTCACACTCGACAGGACACTCTCTTTCAAAACCCACCTTCAGAACACCAAAACCAAGGTCAACACCCGCAATAACATTCTGCGCAAACTGGGCAACTCAAAGTGGGGCGATGATCCACCAACCATCCGTGCAACGGCCCTAGCCCTGTGCTTCTCCACAGCTGAGTATGCATGTTCAAGCTGGAGCCGCTCCCACCACACCAAACTGGTGCACACGGCCCTCAACGACACCTGCCGCATCATCACGGGCTGCATAAAGACAACGCCAGTCCCGTGCCTCTATGCACTAGCCGGCATTGCCCCCCCTCACATCAGACGGTCCACCGTCGCCCAAGATGAGCGGAGAGCACAGGAGTCTGACATGAGGCACCCCCTGTACGGACATACAGCACCCCCATCCAGGCTGAAATCCAGAGCCAGTTTCCTGCATACAGTCCCCCCTCTCCAGCCCATCAAAGAAATGGCACGGACCAACATCTCGAGTGTTGAATGGCACCAACTCAACACCCGAGCCCAATAATGGGTGGAGAGAGGAATAACAACAACTGAATGCCTCGGCAGCGGACAAGACCTCCCATGGCCGACCTGGAAGACCCTCAACAGACTGCGGGTGGAGCAGGGGTGGTGCAAAGCACTGTTGAAGATTAGGAACTATCACACGGAGGACACGTGTGGCTGTGGAGCAGTACAGACAATGTCCCACCTGCTGGAATGTGACGACGTCCCCCAATGCAGCCCCCAGGACCTAGCTGAACCAACTCCATCAGCTGTGTCCTGCGCCAGATACTGGCAGAATGACATCTAAGATTGCAAAGGACTGGAAGAAGAAGACCTTGTTATTACCAATCACCTATCAATTTGCTACCTCTATCACCTTTTGTCTTGTTATTACCGATCACCTTGCTACCTCTATCACCTATCAACTATTTCAAATCACCTTGCTACCTTGACCACCTATCACTTATCACCTTGCTACTTCTAGCACCTACCATGTTGATACCTCTATCACCTTTTGCCTTGTTATTGCCTATCAGCTGTCAACTATCACTTATCACCTTGCTACCTCTATCAGCTATCACCTACCACCTTGCTATATCTATCACCTTTCGCCTTGTTATTATCTATCACCTATCGTCTATCACATATCACCTTGCTATATCTATCACCTGTCTCCTGGCTACCTCTATCTCCTATGACATTGCCACCTCTTTCACCTATCAACTATTGCCTTTCACCTTGCTACCTCTATCACCTATCTCCTTGCTACCTCTATCTCCTATGATGTTGCGACCTCTATCACCTATCACCTATCAGCTATAACCTATCACCTTTCTAAGTCGATCACCTATCACTTATCACCTTGCTACCTCTATCACCTATAACTTATCTCGTTGCTACCTCTACCACCTATCACCTATCTCCTTGCTACCTCTATCACCTATCACCTTGCTACTTCTGTCACCTATCACCTTTGACCTTGCTACCTCTATCAACATCACTTATCACCTTGCTACCTAGACCATCTATCACTTATTGCCTTGCTACCTCTATCACCTATCACCTTGTTATCACCAATCAGCTAGTTACCTCTATCACCTTTCACCTTGTTATCACCTATATTCTTGCTACCTCTATCACCTATCACCTTGCTGTCTCTATCACCTATCACTTCTAACCTTGCTACCTCAACCACCTATCACTTATCACCTTGCTACCTCTATCCCATATCACTTCTTACCTTGCTACCTCAACCACCTATCACTTCTTACCTTGCTACCTTGACCACCTATCACTTATCATCTTGCTACCTATCTCACCTATTATATATTAACTTGTTGTCCCCTATCACCTACCACCTCACCTTTCGCCTTGATATCACCTATCACAATGCTACCTCTATCACCTATTAACTATCACCTATCTCCTTGCTACCTCTGTCACCTATCACATTGTTATCACCTATCACCTACCAACTTGTGACCTCTATCACCTTTTGCCTTGTTATCAGCTATCACCTTGCTACCTCTGTCACATATCAACTATCACCTACCACTTTGCTACCTTTATCACCTATTTCCTTTTTATCACCCGTAACCTATAATTCTGCTACCTCTACACCTATCACATATGACCTTGCTACCTCGATCACATATCACCTTGCTGTTGCCTATCTCCTAAGATTGATTCGATTCATTGCTATTTTCTTGCTATTGCCTTGTATCGTCTGTCTTGTATGGGTCTGAGGCGTCTTGAGTTTTGTCCTCTCTCCCAGCTGCCCTTCCCGAATGGTCCTTGGCTCCAGCGTCGCTCTGGGCTCCAGTGTTTGCCTTTGCCTCCGAAAGGTTAAACAAAACAAAACAAAACAAAACCATGCATTTGGGATTTTGGTGAAGCTAAAGGTGTGCGGAGGGCCTGGTCCTGCTACTATTTCAGATCACTCATCCACCCTGTGAGTCTTATGCTTGCGTAAGCATGCTTGTGTGTGTGATCATTTATTGGTGTGTGTGTGTGTGTGTGTGTGTGTGTGTGTGTGTGTGTGTGTGTGTGTGTGTGTCTGTGTGTCTGTCTGTGTGTGTCTGTCTGTGTGTCTGTCTGTGTGTTTGTGTATATGAGCTTTCAGTTTAACACCAGCACCCCACACGCCCCCTATGAACCCCCCCCCCCCCCCTCGTCTGAAACAATTCCCCTTGGAAATGTTGATGGATGTTTTACTAAGAGCCTGTGTAGCCAGGGGGCTATATGAAAGCATTAAAGGAAATATCACTTGGCCAATCAATACCCAGCTACAGATTGATAAAAGCAAGGTACACACACACACACACACACACACACACAAACACACATGCACACGCACACAAGGGAGGCATCCAGCATGGCAAGAACAGCAGACATAAAAGAGGGAGAAGACAAGGAAGAGAAGATGAGAGAGAAATCTGAGAAAGAAAGAAGAAAGAAAGAAGAAAGAAAGAAAGAAAAAAGGAAGAAAGAAAGAAAGAAAGAAAGAAACAGAGTTATCTATCTGTCTGCAGGATAGGATGACCAGGCCTTAATCAATCTCTTCCTGGCACGTTGCCAGTTATGGGATTACCATGGCAACGTCCACTCGGACCATCCTCCTTGAGAAGTTATTAGAACAAACTCCCCGAATCATTCTTCACATTCGTGT
>NC_137191.1:21831046-21871046 GCF_960531495.2 Zeus faber
CTGCTCCAAACTTAGAGGGAGGAGAAGGAGGGAAGGGGAGGCTAATCTTTGGGGACCCTGCGAACCCTGGGATTATTTAAACACACACACACACACACACACACACACACACATTCACACACACACACATACGTGCACACACACACACACACACACACACACACACACACACACACACACACACACACACACACACACACACACACACACACACACACACACACACACACACACACACACACACACACACACACACACACCTCCACACACACACACATTAACGGTGTAGTTATTCATTTTAGGATGTCGGTGCAAAATGCCACCACGGCGTCGTTTGGCATCCAGCGCTCAATTAGCACTCGGGTTACAAAAAGATAAAATTATAGTTGTCCCCCATTAACACGGCAGCCATTTGCATTTTACAACCCCTTCTTTATGATCGTGCATTGTGCATCATCCCTCTCTCGTTCTGCCATCACCCCTTTTCCCATTTTCCTCATCTCTCTCTCTCTCTCTCTCTCTCCCTCTCCCCCTCTTTTCCTCTCCATCCTCCGTCCGCTTGTCACCACGTCAACTGTTTTAATAAGGCTGCTGTGCTGCTGTGCTCCCACTCCACTTCGAGAGGCCGGACGACGTGCCGGCGCTCCAATGGCGAGATGGATGTCGTTTGGTGGTGGTGGTGCCGGTGGTGGTGGAGAGGTGGGTAGCGATTTGGGCCATGTCTGGAGCCGTGGCCTAGGAAGTGTAAATCACCGGCCGCCGCCACTTAGCTTCCTAGCGCCCCATTCAGCAGAGCGCCACAATGGACACAACACACCCATTCAACTTTACTCTGCTTTCCCTCTCTCTCTCTCTTTCTCTCCCTCCCTCCCCGCTAAGCTGATTTCTTTCCTCCCCTCCTCCTACTCTTCTTCCTCTTTTTCAACACCCCCCACCCATCCACCCATCCACCCATCCACCCATCCACCCATCCACCACTCCCCTGCTGTGGTTTTGTCTGTTTAAGGGGCCAACAGTTTCCCATGCACCTGTCGGCTCATAGATATAAGGCAGAATGCTCACACACACACACACACACACACACACACACGCGCGCGCGTGCACACACACACACACACACACATACACACATATACACAGACTGAGATATAGGCTGGGGATGTTGAGAAAAATTGAAAACTTTGCTTGGGATTATTAGCTCCATATGTCATTGTACAAAGTCAGGGTTTGCCTAAAACCTATTTCAAATTACTTGTAAAAACAGCATTAAACCCTTAAAACATGGTCCTAATAATACATTTATGGTAGTCATCATGAATTGCAATAACTGCTTGCTTTCCATGCTATTCATTCCCTAATAACATATTACTAGTAGCCTTATTATAAAATGCATAATGGTTTGTTGGTGGAAATGGACGTTTCAGAAATCTGGCTCTTGTAAAAATATTTTTTGTTGATACCACTGCTATAGAAAGATATATTGCTTGTGTGTAGTGAATTATATAGATGATTAGGAACAAAAAAAAAAGTGGATACTAAATCGCAATTGCAATATTGGTCTGAAAAAATAATAGCAATTTGATCGTTCAGCTACTCATCCATCCATCCATCCATCCATCTATCTATCTATTTATTGATCTCCATGAATTGCTCAGATAGTTTAAATACTGTGTTCAACAAAGTACTCTTAGTGAGTTACTTTCCACTCCTGACACGGATAGAAAGTCACATGCAAGCACAAAAATCACCCACACAGCGCTGCGGAAACCCACTAACAGCTCCAGTTATTATCCCCAAAAATAACTTGTAAATTAATTTTTAATTTGGCTTTTTAGTTATTCTTGGGGTGCGTGCTGTGTGTGCTCTCTTTTTTTGGACTTTTCTTTCCTGAGGGGGTAGGGGGTGGGGGTGGCGGGCTGGGGGCTGAAGTCTGGAGCTGAGACGGAGGAGAGGCTTGGAGTCGAGCTGCGAAGCCAGCACAAGGAGCATCACTTCTGATTGGTACTGACATTTCCACAATCTCCTCTCATTGGCCATGGCACTGCCAGAGTATGCAGTTTCACTCCCTATCTGCCGAGTGTTAGAGCAGATATAAACCACAAACAAGCGCGCACACACACATGCACACACCCGCACACACACACACACACACACACACACACACACACACACAAACACACACCCACTCAGACACCCACGCACACACACACAAACACACAAAGACTAAAGAACACCAGCATTGACTGTCAGCCGCTATCACCTCAAGCCATGCTCCACGTCCACGCATTAGGTAAGAAGACGGAGGAGGGGGAGGAGGATGGTGGGGGGGGGGGGGGGGGGGGGGGGCGAGGTGGAACGGAGGGAGCAAGAGAGAGACAGAGAGAGCGAGAGAGAGAGAGAGAGAGAGAGAGAGAGAGAGAGAGAGAGAGAGGGGCAGAGAAAGAGAGATGCCAAACAGTGATTTATGACCTGAAGAGACAGATTAACTCCGCTGGCTGCCTAACTGGCCCTGAAACAGGCTGAATTACAGGCCAGAGGATGGAGAGAGAGAGGGAGGTAAATCGAGGGAGAGAAGCGGAGGGAGGAACGGGAGCCGAAAGGTCAAGAGAAGAGAGCGGGTGGTGTGTGTGTGTGTCTGTGTGTGTGTGTGTGTGGGGGTGAGAGGGTGGAGGAGTGGGTGGAGGAAGTGGTGGGGACACAGGGGAACACAAGAGATGGAAAGGTCAGATACCAAAGGAAAAGAAGAAGGGGAGATTGAGGACCTCAAGACGAAGATGACGATTGATGGGAATCGGGGGTCAGGAGGGAGGTGATGGACATGGGGGTTGAGGGGGTGGGCCGGGTGGGGATTAGGGAAACAAATAAACACAAAATACTACCTCAAAACTACACGGCCAACCCCGAGAAGGCTTCTCCCAGAACCCTGGGTCCAAATGTCCCCGCGGGGATTGAATCCACAGAAAAACAACCCGAAAAGGCTTCTGCCAGTACCCATGGTCCAAATGTCCCCAAAGGGATCGGGTCCGTTAGACGCTCGGTCTAGGGAGGGATTGGTTGGTTGTGCCAGGGACCATTTCCATTTTTACTTCATAATCTTTGTTTAGAAGCACAATCTGGCCCTTAGGGAGCTCATTCCATCGCAAAACTACCCCGAAAGGCTTGTCCCCGCGATCCGAGGATCCAAAAACGCAGGCGGTGGGACCTTCAAGGGGCGCGCGTGGGACGGACATGATTATTAACGTGTCGATTTTTTCATTAGCCCAATGTGGTACACGTTTAATGCACGTAATAGCCAGGTTTTTCAAATTTGCCTTGTTCGGGGCCACTGCGCTAAGCTTCAGCTCCGTCGGGGAATGAAGCGGCGTCACCTCCGACAGATAACGGGGATTTATGACGGAGCGCGGCGCGGGAGTCATGGGAAAGGGGGTGCCCGTATCGACGACGACGTATCATTGTCGTCTAAGTGGATAATGCCTCTTCCTTGGCCTTCTCCCTCATCCCTCTGAACTGGAAAGACGGAATTGAGCCGCCTTTGGGAGGTGGAAAGTGGGAAAAGACGACTTGGCAGATGCTTTGGGGGAAGAAAGACAGGAAGGAGGGAAATTAAATATCGATAAAGCTCGTCGGCGGCTTCATGAAAACCTCTCCAGACATTTGCGCTCGCCGGTGTCCGACCTCCACCGCGTAATCGGCGTCAACTTCCTCAGAACCGATGCCAACGCTCTCACACACACACACACACACACACACACACACACACACACACACACATACATAGTTTGAGCCGGTAGACGTACGGCCTGGCTGTCACAGAATCCAACGATTTCCGGCGAACAGATGGACTTGAAAGCATTCGTAACACGGCTCCGCTGATTTTTCCAGTCAAGGTCGGGGGACAAACTTTGAACATTAAGTGAATCGGCGTGCCATAACTTGCGTTTTATGACTGTGATGTCGGCAGAGATATTTTGCAGTAGTAAGCTGCCGCTGCTCGAAGTGTATGTTCAGATTGATATGGAAATGACTGCCCTGGTGCTGGCTGTGAAAGTGTCTGAGAGGGAAGAAAAGTGCAGAATCCTAGCAAAAACGCATCGGGGTTGCTGGGTTGTTGATTGGTTGTTAATCAATTGACCTGCTTGTTATTTCAAATAACAACACTTTAAAGGGGACCAATTTTGCAAAACTCACTTTTTCAGTGCTTGTGCGCATACATTTGGTTCTCTGATGCGACCACTAGCAAATAAACTGTGAAATAAGACAACACAGTCAGTTATTTGTGGCCTGTCTATTTCAGAAAACACCTCCTAAAACGAGCCGTTCGGCTACATCACATCACATTGACACATCGGACCCGCTAGCATCGAAGCGAAGAGCAAAGCATGCTCTGTTGGCTGCAGGGACCAGCACAAATCTGTTAAAAGAAAGAGGAATGAATACCAACTGTCCGTGTCAAAACAGCAGACGATGGAAAGGTAAGAATTTAAAAATTCTTTGTGTGTGGGTGCGTGCGTGCGTGCGTGTGTGTCCACATTAGGTTGACTGTACTTGAGGGTGCGGTGCGAGATCCGCTCCGCGTTTCTCCAAACAAAACCGTCGATGTATTTATGTTATGTATTTCAATTTATTTTCCAAGGCTTCCGTAATTGAAGGAAACAAAAAAGCCAGAGGCCCCGCCGTATGCCATGCTGCTCCGAACTCCGTGTTGATTACACCTTGCAGATTTACTATGAGTGCGGTCTCAGCAACTGGGTTGCTTATTTCTTGCCTCAAATTTAGTCAGAAACAGATTTTGGTGGACCGGTGAAGTGAGATCAGTGAAAGTCACGGAGTTAATACAACGGAACCCGGAAGCCATTCTTGAACAGCGTTGAGTCACAGAACCCGGAGCTTGTGCTCAAACCACATTGGCTCACAGAACAGAGCATTTTTGCTTCTATTTCTGTGTGTGTGTGTGTGTGTGTGTGTGTGTGTGTGTGTGTGTGTGTGTGTAGATGTGTGTATGCGCGCATGGTACTGCAGGTAATTAATAAGGTGCATTGCACCTGTGATACGAATAAAATGATTGTTCTTGATTCTTGATTTTTCCCATTGAGCTCCACCAAAAAAAATCCAGTTATGAGCTCTCGGCTGAAGTCAGTTTTAGGCTTTTTGGCTTTTTTTCTGTCCACTTAAGTTTTGATTCATAAATCAGGGCCTCAAGACTACACATCAGGTACCTTGCGGCCGGTTTTGTCGTGTAGATCTACAGCCTTCATTTAGGTGGACGCGTCAGTGTAACGTGCGCTGCTAGGCAGTTATATTCCTAGCCACAAGGAAATGGCAAGAATATGGCATATGATGAGGATTTTCTGGAAATTATCCGAGGGGTCGGTAACGTTGGTACTGTATGGCCCGTAATCCCAGTTCACTGTCCACTCGACCCTTTTTGAATTGCAGTGGATTGCCTCACTTAGGGCTGCTACCAGTTGTTCTTACACAGTACGTGCGCACAGTATGTTGCACTCGTCCAGTCCGTGACGTGGTTCTCTCTGTTAGTAGTGTGTCTGGGAGTGGTCTAAAATTGCAAATCGTAGATCGTCTTACTCTGCTTGGTGTTTTACGACAAGAGAGAGCTCCACCGTCTTGTCTTTCATCTCCACATTCTTTGTCATGTTTTTTTTTTCTTTCCCCCCCCCCGAGTACAAAGGGTCTTTCAGAGTCACCTAAGTGTGTAGGTTTCATGGTAACCTGATCATTTCTTATCGGGTTCAAAACTGTCTTCAGGACAAGCGCCGACGCGGCCCCTTCCTCTGATTAAGGCTGTAGAGAGGGTGTGAACGTGGTATTTAACTTCTCTTCGCGATCTAAATGAACCTGATATCGTAGTTACTTGTCAGGGCCGGATGAACCCATTCAAACGTTGATGGCCATCTTGGGATTGCATAGATCAGTTACTTGAATTTGAATCGCTGCTCTGAGGGTTCCCCGTTATTTTTCAGTGAACTCTCGCAGGGACTTTGTGCTGTTCAACTTTCCTGAACAATTCAACCGACCGTCAGGCTTAAGTTCAATGACGAAAGCGACTGATTCCGTAGCAATAGCCAGAAAGCTGTGGTCAAAGTAAGTTTGAGCAGTATTTAATACACGTGTGAGGTACCTCTGTTGAATTGCCAAGTGAATCATGTCTAGTTCTCTGTATGTCTCAACTCATGTTTCCAGCGATGATACATTTACAAAAGCTAAACTGGTGCTTCTCAGTGTGGGGTGCAGGGACCACTCAGGGGGGCCCAGCAGAGTGATTAATAGTTTACACTTCACTGTTATTTCCTTTTTAAGATGTGAGCACCGTTATGGTAGAAAGCAAAGTTATTACTTGTTTTGTTTCTGATCGAGGCAAATAAATGTTTTTGAATCATTATAGCCTGTATTTAATATATTCAGTTGATAGTAGTAGTAGTAGTGATAAGTAGTATTGTTTTTCAATCATTATACTAGAATATGCATATGAAACATTGTAATTGTACAATACATTTATCAGTCATCCATTCCTCTCTTCGCCCCCGCTACTTTGATTGTTAGGGACTTCATAGTCCGAAACATCTGTTTCGTAGATGCGGTCACGCGCTGCATTCCTGGAGCTACTACCCCCGACATCCTGGAGAAACTCCCAGGACTCCTGCACTCATTCCAGACAATTATGAAAGTATTAGTCCAGGTCGACACCAATGAGACTACCTGACAGCAGTCCGAGTGGACAAAAGGCAATTGTATCCGTCTTTTTCATCTCCTCAGCAGTTGTGGAAAAAAACGCTTTTATTTCTGGCCCACAGCGCTGTGGTGTGTTGGGCTTTCGTCGGATCTTTGCCTTTTTACCTGGTTCCAGTTCATGTGTACAGCACACAACATTGGTTTAATTCACAACTTTGACCTGTTCCGGGAGCGCTCCTCTCTCTTTAACCGACGGTCTTCACCCCAACATGATACATCGTAGGTAGTCGCATGCTGGCAGCTAATTGGCACCCTGCTGTTCCGCCCTCCACACGTGATTGACTATTTTCATCACAAACGTGCCTATCGGAACTCTCTTCCTCCCCTACGCCCACAATAAAGACCGTCGCACCCTTCGTTCACACCAGCTACCTCTTGTGGAATGATCGCACTGCTGTTCACCCTCTTCCTATTCCTGTCCACATTACCCACTGTTACCCGAACTGGTCACCCTGCTCTCTCCCCGCTAAAGCAAGTGTTTTGAGCGGTGGAGTAAATACTGCAAAATTCTCTGGAAGTACATCGTCGGAGGGGGCAGCACATCAATTACCGAACTCCCCACCAGTCAAATTTGCCCTAATAAATGCCTTGTCCCGATCAAATAAGAGCTGTATTTTAAATGATTATGTCTTGTCAGTTTGACTTTTTATTTGTAACCGAGACGTGGCTTAACGTCGGTGATCACACCCTCCCTTGGTTACCTCTGTCCTCTGCAGCTTCTTTAATTCCCCAACCACTACTGGTTGTGGGCCAGTTGGATTTTTAAAAACTGTTTTTAATGGAGATTTATGCTCGTCGATGTCTACTCTACTTTTGAGGTGCAACTTTTAAAGATTAATGTCACCGCATTTGTCTTATGTGCATTGGTGTACAGACCTCCCAGAACGAACATTCATTGAATTCAAGAGTTGTCTGATCTTCTATCATTTATGGCCTCTCGCTCTGTTGATCTGTTGATTGTAGGGGACTAAAGTACCGTTTTTACACCAAAATAAGCGGGCATACCCGGGGAGCGGAGACGCTGCTCCCGTTCGGAGACCAGCTTGGGCTGGTGCTGGAGTCCCTCGGAGCACGGCGGGGAGCACAGGGGTTCTCCACTGCGGTCCCGCGGAGTGGTCTCCACACGGAAAAGATTGAATGATACACGGATATTCCTGTCTATTCACCCGCCAACGTCCGTAACTTCAACGGCGTCGTATCATGCCGGTAAAGGAGCAAAAAATAGCGCGTCGACCCGGGTGTCATGTTTCCATCACTGCCGAAGGGAGCTGGAGCTGATAAAAGCCTGTGACTACTGCAGAGTCATTTTTCCTGGGAATAAAACCCGGGTGAAACCTTTCCCACAAATGACAAATGACAAATGTATGATGTGTTGCCCATCAAAACCCATGGTCAACAAGTTTTTATGCCTTGTGGATTATTTTAATCTCATTCAATCAGTGTTGGTTCCAACTCATCAGAAGTGTAACTTTTGGTTTATCATCTCGTTTCTTTGTTTCCAACCTTGCAATTGTGGATACTGGATTCTCTGACCATTTTATCGTTGTGTTTTGATCCAAATTGTCTTGTCCCCTTCCAACCCCCAGCCCGACCCCAGCCCCCGTCCGATCTATAAACTCAACCACAGCCACACGTTTCTCCAGCACATTCATGCTCACTCACTTACCTCGTATCCCAGATGCCCTTCCCACCTGCATCGACACTGAGAAGCTAGTCACTGTCTTCAACTCATCATGCTCTGACACTCTGGACTGTGAAGCTCCTTTAAAACTAAACAGATCCAAGGCTAACACTGTAACACTGATATGCCCTG
This sequence comes from Zeus faber, assembly GCF_960531495.2. Taxonomy (NCBI): domain Eukaryota; kingdom Metazoa; phylum Chordata; class Actinopteri; order Zeiformes; family Zeidae; genus Zeus; species Zeus faber. The sequence goes on from NC_137191.1 coordinate 21,839,607, forward strand.
GCTGAATGACTCCACCCCTGTTCCTAGAAAAGCTTGTACGATGGCAGACCGCAAATGGACAAAAGACAAACTCCAGGTGTCAAACAAAATCTAAAAAGATTGTTTAAAGCTCTACCGAAGCTCTGCGAAGACAACTGAGGCACAAAATGCAGGGCTAATTCATAAAAAATGCCCACAAACCTAAAATACTGTTCAACACAAGCAATTCGATCTTAAATCCTGCTGCTGCTGTTTCTACCTCTGCTCCCACTACTGAAACCTGTGAGCAGTTTCTGAATTTCTTCATCGCCAAAATTGACAACATAAGATCTCACATCTCACCCCAGACTCTGACCCCTCAGAGCCGCACCATCCAGTCGGCCGCCTCCAGCGGTTTCTTCCTTTCAGCTGTCTGAGGTGGTCTCACATTTTCACCCCACCTACTGTCTCTTAGACATTATACCTGTCAAGCCTTTTCAAGGAAGTTTTTAACAGAATCTGCCCCCTATTTTGACTATAATTAATAGCTCTTTAACAAATGGAGTCACCACCTCCACCTCCACCTCCTTTTATGTCAAATATTTTGGAAAAGGTGGTCTCCTTCAACTTGAACACCTTCAACACTTTTGAAAAATTCCAGTGTTAGAGCACTGCATAGTACACAATCCGCTTTGCTGAAGGTACATGACAACATCCTTCTCCCTGTCGATTCTGTTTTTTATTTTTTTGTGGCATTTTAGTCCTGCTTGATCTCAGCACAGCATTTGACCATGACATTCTTCTAAAACGCCTGGAGGGCAAAGTTGTCTGTAGGGCCCAGTGTTAAAATGGTTTACCTCCTACCTGAGAGAAAGAACCTTTTCAGTTAGAATGGGAAACCACTATTCATCACCTGCTCCCATTAAATGTGGCATCCCCCAAGGCTTAATTTTAGGACCTCCTTTATTCTCCTTGTACATGCTTCCCCTTGGCTCTCTCTTTGAGAAATACAATATTCTTTATCACTGTTATGCGGATGACACACAGTTTTACCTACCAGTTATACCCGACAGTACCTGCTCACTGAATAACCCCTTTAACTGCCTGGACAACAACAAATGCTTGATGGTGAGGAACTTCCTTCAACTAAATGAAAACAAAACAGAAATAATTATATTTGGCCCTACTAGCGCTATCACTAGCCTAAGCAATGTGCTTGGTCCCCTGTCTGCAAATCGGCAGAATGCTAAACATGTCGGCCTCTTCTTTGATACTTTTTTGAACTTCAAACAAACAAAGTCAGGAGTGTTGTGAAGGGCAGCTTTTATCAGCTTAGAACCATAGCTAAATTAAAACTGTTTTCATCGCATAAAGCCCTGGAATCAGCTATCCATGCTTTTATCACCTCTCGGCTGGTCTACTCTAATTCCCTGTATACGGGCTTGGCCCAATCCTCCCTCTCTTGACTTCAAATGGTTCAAAATGCAGCTGCTAGACTTTTAACTGGTACAAATAACACATAACACATAAACACATCACTCCTGTTCTGCCGCACTTGGATCGGTTGCCAGTAAAGTTCAGAATTGAATTAAAAATGTACAATTTTTTTTTACAGCCCTAAATGGATTAGCTCCACAGTACATTACTGATCGCTAATTCCATATTCTGCCTCCAGGTCACTTAGGTCCTCCTCACAATAACTCCTCTCAGTCCCCCACTCACGCCTCAAAACCAAAGGTGACTGGGACTTGACTGTTGCTGCCCCAGGCTCTGGAACAGTCTCCTGTCCCACATTAAGTCTTGTCCCACCATCAACAATTTTAAATCGAATTCAAAGACCCACCTTTTTTTTTCGTTTTATGTGTTTTCCATTTTAGTCTTGCCTTAAATGTTGCATTATTCCTTTTACTCATATATTTTACCTCGGACATGTTTTTGTTTTCTGTTTGGTATTTCTTCCTGTTTTTGTGCTTTTATTTTTCCTACGTGTTTTATCTTATCTTATTTTATAACTCGTACTCCGCATTCCTGTACTGTTATACTGTGCCATATAAATAAAAGTGACTTGATTTGACCATAAAAATTACTTATAAATTCCTAAGAAGAGCATCACAGCCTGTCGGATTACAAGGACGCTAAATATGTCCTCACAATCCGAATGTCCCAATAATGCTCATGTTTTTTTTCAGGTATTTTTATCCTTTTAAACCATGCACACACACACACACACACACACACACACACACACACCCTTTAAATTACTTACCCGCTCCTCAGTCTCTAAACTAAAACCGGCAAAATAAACGACGGCGACGAGGCCGTAAATCCCAGCGGCCGCCGCCCGGTAGCACTCAATAAGAGCCCCTGATAAATGAAAGGGCTGTCCATGCAATCGCCCGAAGGTCCCGTTAATATCCCCAGAGCTTATTAACTCACTGTTCTTTATGGTTATCCCACACACACAGATACAGTATATATATACAGTATATATACAGTATATATAAATTCACACTGTGTCTTTGTGTGAGTAATGTGACCAGATGCTAATTACAGACAAATTGCTTTGCCACACACAATCATTCCCGCCGATTTTTGGGGATGTTTGATTCCACCAGTTGATTAGCGGTGCTGCAAACACCAAAACGAGATGACTTCTTCATCTTCTGGTACCTCGCGCCCCGGGTCCGGTGCAGGCCGTGCGTGTGTAACGAGCCGCGCGCCCTGACGAACGCATGGGACAGATTTCATAAATCACGTCGCTGGTTTGGAGCCAGTCTCTCTCTCTCTCTCAGTCCTTTCAAGTAAAGTAACAGAGGCCCTTTCTCTCTCCCACTGCCGACTCAGAGTGAATTATATCCATGTAAAGTTTTTTTTTTCCACTTCAGGCCATTTTATATCCGTTTTTTTGTCATATTTTGGCAATTTTTTCCCTGTTTTTCTCGTCGAAATGACTTCTTAAAAGACAGGGAAAAAAATAAACCCTAAATAAAATGAAATTGGAATTGGCCTGGACTCTTTTATGTGTCCATGTTCCAATAGAGTGAAGTTCCATAAAGGAAAAATGAGACGGGCTGGGGGCGGGGTGGGGGAGGGGGCTGGGGGGTGTGTTAATAATGTTTATGTCTGTTCTCACTCCGTTGGCGGAGTGCTCCGGGTTGTTAAATGAAACTCGTTTTTTTATTTTTTTTTTACTGTATATTGGTTATGACAGTGTGTATCTGTTAGCAACACACTCACATATCTGCCACCAGGCAAGAAAAATGTTTGTCTTTTTATTTCACACACACACACACACACACACACACACACACACACACACACACACACACACACACACACACACACACACACACACACACACACACTCATGCACACACACATATAAAGGAAAAGGAAAAGTGTCTTCATGCAAATCTATGAAAAAGTACACACACACACACACACACACACACACACACACACACACACAAAATGCAAGCAGGGCTGAGCAGCAATTTTAATACAGTTTTTATTGCTGCTGCGCACTTGGAACGGAAAGTAAATCCATCGACCAAATAGATTTATTTGTTTTTATCACTCCTCACTCGCTCCTCGTCGCAGATTGGATTCGTATAAGAACCACAGACACGCCGACCCACACACACACACACACACACACACACACACACACACACACACACACACACTGAGTTGTATTGCCTCCATTCAGAAGGCGTGTTGGGGGTAAGGACAGGAGCCTCTCACTTTCTGAGCTTCCGCTTTTCTTTTGTCGGGGAGTCGCTATTGGCTCTCGACTTTTAGCGACCTCTCTAAAAAGAAAATAGCCTTTTCGCTGGTGATGTGAGAGGGTTTCCTGAGGGGGGTGGGGGGGTCAAAGAAGCACTGCCACCGCTCCCTCCCGCTTCCTACCCTACCCTATCCCGCTCTTCCTGCTAACAGGTAGGCTCTCATCAGAAAAATAAATAGGACCTTTTACGACTCCTATTCAACTGAGCCCCAGGCCAACACAGCCTCCAATACTGGTTTGTGTGTGTCCGTGTGTGTGTGGCTCTACCCATGAGTGTGTGTGGAGGATATGTAGTTTAAATAGAGGACAAAAATACACACCAGCGTTCATAGGACACTAAGATTGTGACGACACATTTAGCGTCCCCATAATCTGAGGGCACTAAGGTTTTTCTAGATGTCTCCATAAACCACCTATACCTGAATTTAAGTGTATGCGTGTGTGTGTGGGCAAAAGGACAAAGTACCTGAATACACACACACCAGCATTAAGAGGACCTTGCCGGGCCATCCATGCTGTTTTTAAGCGTTTAAGCATTTATAGCCATTTTAAATGCATTTTATATGCATATTCTGAGTTACTATAATAAATGATTTTACATCCAAATAATCCCAGGTAACCAATATGAATTGCCCTTCTTGCATTTTGTTAAGCATTTATAAATAAAAATATAAATATATTTCATAATGCATGTTCCTTATTTACTCTCATGATAAAAAAATATTTTGTGCTGTTTTAGGTCTATATATTCCAGACTAAAATTGTCTTATAAGGTTTTTCTAGGCATCCCTATAAACCACCTACCTGTGTATGTGCGTAAGTAAGAGAAAATTTTCCCTTATACAGCTGCACATTTGTTTTTTTGGTAGAACAGAGAGAGGGCGTTTTTTTTTCATTTTTTCTTTCCTTTACTGCGTCTAAATGACGTGGTAAATAGTGGAGGGGAAACAAAAAAACAAAAACGAAAAATCGTTGTATCAGTCTATAAGTGAGGGACGATGTGCCCCCGAGCTACCTATTAGCCGAGCGCTAAGCTGAAAACCATGCAAATACAGGGGTTGAGCTAAGAGTCATTAGCGGCCACTCAGCATCCTCAATTATACAGAAGGTGATGCATGGGAGCTCTGAGGCAACGCAGAGCATCATTTCTCTGAAGCCGACACATGCACGGGGTCAGAGGGAGTGCAACACCTACCGGGAGCAAACAGACTGATACAGATAGATAGATAGATAGATAGATAGATAGATAGATAGATAGATAGATAGATAGATAGACAGATAGATAGATAGATAGATAGATAGATAGATAGATAGATAGATAGATAGATAGATAGATAGATAGATAGATAGATAGATAGATTGGTAAAACAATAAAACGGTATACAATCAAAAATTCACAATTAACCCCAAAATAAACAAGAAAAATAATTGCACAAAAAACAACAAACAAATTGCAAACAGCAAACAATTAAAATGATGTGTGTTTAATGCATTATTAACGTGTGATCATCGTGTTATTAACGTATTGTACATATGTTATTAATGTGTTATTAACATCCTGACACCATAGTGAGGGACTCTTGAACACTCTTGAAGGCGGAGGATAATTTGTTGTTTTTCTTAATGATGGTGCTGCCGGGAGGACACGTCACTGCAGGCGAGTGGAAATAAAAACTACGTCCACACATTGCTCCAGGGCCGGCGTCCATCACCGCTAACACTGCTATCGACCACTCTGCCACTGTGGGGGTCTTTCTTTCTTTCTCTCTTTCTTTCATTCTATCTTTCTTTCTTTCGTTTCTCTTTCATTCATTCTTTCTTTCTTTCTTTCTCTCTTTTTCCTTTCTTTCATTCTTTCAATCTTTCTTTCTTTCTTTCTTTCTTTCTTTCTTTCTTTCTTTCTATCTTTTTGATTGTGGGATTAATAGTTAATCACGTATAACTATATTTTATTATGAGGTTCATGTATTCAACCTACCACTATATTTGTGTGTGTGTGTGTGTGTGTGTGCGCGTGTGTGTGTGTGTGTGTGTGTGTTTGTTGCCATTTCTGTGTGTTGGGTTGACCTTTTATACAGACATGTCTGTGTTTTTGTGTGTGTCGAGGCATGCAGAATTTATTGTGTGTGTCTATTTCTGCATGAGTGAATCCGCAGTGTCTGTGTGGCGCAACATCTCTATCCGTAAACGTAGCTGTGTGAGAGTGCAGGTGTGTGTGTGTGTGTGTGTGTGTGTGTGTGTGTGTGTGTGTGTGTGTGTGTGTGTGTGCGTGCGCTCTGGCTCCGGTTCCAGTGATTCTCTTTTTGCTGACAGGAATGAACATGCTGTTGGGCTAAGAGAGCGGTGAGCTGAGACAGGAGGGGAGGAGAGGAGAGGAAGAGGGGAGAAGGAGAGGGCAAGAGGAGAGGGGAGAGGGGGGAGAGGGGAGGAAGTGAGAGAGGAGAAGGGGAGAAGGAAAGAGGGAGAGGGGAGAAATGGAGGAAGAGAGGGGAGAGGAGAGGAGTGAGGAGGAGAGGAGAGGGTGTGAGGAGAGGAACGGGTGGAGAGGGGGAGTTGGACGAGGAGAAGAAGAGAAGAATGACAGAAGAGGGGAGGAAGAGAGACAAAGGAGGGGAGGATAGGAGAGGATGAAGGGAAGAGGGGATAGGAAGGGGGATGGGAGGAGGGAAGTAGAGGAGGTGAGGAAGAGGAGGGGAGCAGGGAGCAGAGGAGAGGAGAAGAGAGTAGAGGGGGGAGGGAAGGAGAGGAAAGAGGAGGAGGAGAGGAGAGGATGGGAGAAGAGGAGTGTGGGGGGGAGAGAGGAGAGAAGAGGATGGGAGGAGGTGGGGTGGAGGGGGGAGGAGATGAGGGAAGAAGATGGAAGGAGAGGAGAAGAGGAGAAAAGGGGGTCGACAGGAGAGGAAGAGGAGGAGAGGCGGGACGACGGGAGAGGCGAACCACATCGGACACCATCTATTCATCACCCTGCCTGCCCCAGTCCACTGCCAAGGAGAGAAAGAGGGATGGAGAGACAGAGGGACATAGAGAGAGGGGTGGGAGAGGGAGAGGGGGAGAGAGAGAGAGAGAGAGAGAGAGAGAGAGAGAGAGAGAGAGAGAGCGCTGAAGCAAATGACATCGGCGAGATGCGAGATACGAAGGAAAAGCAGGAGGAACGGGAGGAAATCGGAAGGAATTGGGTCTGGATCTGAAGCTGAAGGACAGTGTCACACGCGCGCACACACACACACACACACACACACACACACACACACACACACACACACACACACACACACACACACACACACGCACACAAAGGAGTGATGCAAGACATGCAAACGATTAGTTCATTGCGAAGGAATCTTTGTAAATGACTCGGGTGTCTGGAATCACTCCGCATAAAGGGTGAATGTTCATATCACGACAACCCTTTCTACCGAGCGACTCGTCAAGCACCGACGCTGCGTAAAATAGTTGATCATTACCTCTCTCTCTCTCTCTGTCTCTCTCTCTCTCTGTCTCTCTCTCTCTCTCTCTCGCTCTCTGTCTCTCTCTCTCTCTGTCTCTCTCTCTGTCTCTCTCTCTCTCTCGTCTCTCTCTCTCTCTCTCTCTGTCTCTCTCTCTCTCTCTCTCTGTCTCTCTCTCTCTCTCTCTCTCTCTCTCTCTCTCTCTCTCTCTCTCTCTCTCTGTCTCTCTCTCTCTCTGTCTCTCTCTCTGTCTGTCTCTCTCTCTCTCTGTCTCTCTCTCTCTCTGTCTCTCTCTCTCTCTGTCTCTCTCTCTCTCTCCCTCTAAGCCCTGACTCCAGCTGACTCGCTTCAGCAGCACCGACGGGATACAAGTTGGGGAGGAGGACGGGGGGGCGGGGTCAGAGTTGGTTGAAAACTATTGTTCCCAAAGAGAGAGTGAAGGGACGTGGAGTGACCAATAACTATCATAGATTTTCAACTCTGAAAAACATTTTCTCTGGTTAAAGTTGCGTATCCAACTGTTTCTCCACACCCCTGTTATTTTCAGTTTGTGTGTGTGTGTGTGTGTGTGTGTGTGTCTGTGTGTGTCTGTGTGTGTCTGCGGGGGCGTGTGTGAATATTTGTGGGCTGCAGGGCACAAAACCACCACCACCACCGTGGACGTAAAGATTTTTTTTATGCTCGCAAACCAATTTGAGGCCCCGGAAATGAGATCTAAAGTGCCGTCACACCCCGCTAGTATAATTAATTGAAATGAGCTAAAATAATGATATCTGGGGTGTAATATTTGATAGCCGTGGTGGATCTTTTAACAGCTGAGTCACACCCAGATTTTCAAGCCAAATGGAAACACACACACACACACACACACACACACACAACACACCCCCACACACACACACACACACATACACACACACACGGACACAACAGAAAATGGATTAAACTATCCACAGAGAGACTTCTAATTTGTGATTTAGTAAATATTCTATGGCCGACATTGTGGTCAGGTCCTGGTGGGTGATAGAGAGAATTTTAAAGAGAAGGAGAAGTCTATTTGCTGGTAATATTTAGTTGGAGATGAGACTGACCCAGAATGATCAGACGGAAGAAAAACAAAATGATAGCAGAATTTATATGAGAGATCATTTGTACATAATTCTCCTTTAGTTACTTCCCAAGGAGGCAGAAGTGATGCAGGACTCGCAAACGATTTGTTTGTCGTGAACAGCTCTCAAACGACTCAGGAACCGGGAGTCACTCCAGGAAAAATTGCTGTTTGTCCGTTTCGTTCAAGACTCGGTGACCGCAGCCAAGCACGCGGCGGTGCCCTGGGTGAGCGTGAATCCTGAGCCGTGAGCCGCGAGTCAAGCAGCCCAGTAATGTGCCCCAACAAGCTCTCAGCTCCGTCAAGTTTCGATTCAGTGAGTGGAAACTGAAAATAAGGACGGACTGAGTATAATTTGTTGAAAAATGTGGAGAGAAAAAAGGGTGAAGACATTTGACATAATTCATATTGAATGTGACGATTTACACTTTTTGCGTTCCACAAAAAAACGATAATTTGGACGGAATGCAAGGATTCCTGTGATATTACCTTCCCGACTCAGAGCCGAAAACGAGTCTTCAGCCTCTGGTCCACCGCTCAGGAAGCCCTCTCTCGCTCACCGTGAGGTTACACCGACTGAATCAGTTGGTCGGAAAACCGAACAGCTTTTTACAGAGCGAGTCGCCGAGAACGTCTCCGAATAAAGAGCCAAACTTTTCGCCGCTAGGAGGCAGAAAACACGGTGACTTCCGGCTCATATTTAGTTGCCACTGAGAACGACTGAGCTCCATAAAAGTTGCGCGGGCGTTCCTGGATATGGTTTGTGTTGTCGGGGAAAGAAGTGAGAGAGGGACAGATAATGAGAGGGGTGGAAGAAAAGACGGGAGAAACAGGAGGGAGGAGGTCGCCGGGGGATTATAATGGCCCCACATTACGGATTCTGCCGAGACCTTTATTTTTTTCATTTCAAGCCGTTTCTGGAGGGTTGTCGGTGGCAATTTTCCGAGCGTAGTTTATATTTAGTTCGAGACAAAAAGTAAAGAAAGGAGAAGGAAAAGGAGAAAGAGAAAGTGAGAGAGAGAGACAGAGAGAGAGAGAGAGTTGTTGTTTTTATGGGCATTTGTGCCCAGGCAAAAAAGGTCCCGATCACCAGCAGGGTGATAAATTGCCCGGCTAAGAAGAAGGGACACCTGTCAGCCAACCCCCCCATAAACTTGGACCCGGACCAGGGAAAAAGAGAGAGACAGAGAGAGAGGGAGAGAGAGAGAGAGAGAGAGAGGGACATGCACGTCTTCACATGCACACACACACACACACACACACACACACACACACACACACACACACACACACATATAAACACACAAAATAACCAGAAGGGAGTTATTGGAGGGAGCCATCACCTTCAACTGTCGATTCTTTCATCCAGAACATGTACTGAGCTGTCACACCTAAAATCGTGTGTGTGTGTGTGTGTGTGTGTGTGTGTGTGTGTGTGTGTGCGTGTCTGTGTGTGTGTGTGTGTGTGTGTGTGTGTCTGTGTGCGAGTGTGGGAAATAGCGTTTGGTAATTTTTTTTTCATCGAGGTGTGATTGAACTGAAGACGAACAGGAAATGAATGGGAGGAGAAACAAAACGGCTGTTGATGAGAAGTTAATGGCATTTCTCTCTCTCTCTCTCTCTCTCTGTCTCTCTTTCTTTCTGGACCACATTGGATAGGCCTTGAGCACTTTATTAGGAACACATGTACACCTACTTATTCATGCAATTATCTAATCAGTCAATCGTGCGGCAGCAGTGCAATGCTTAAAATCATGCAGATACGGGTCAGCAGCTTCATTTAATGTTCACATCAGCCATCAGACTGGGGGAAAAATGTGATCTCTGGGGTGTATGAACAAAGCGATTGTGTGGTTTCTGCGGCTGCTAAACCTGCGTGTATATCACCGAGCGTCTAATTCTCAAAGCACTGCAAACAGTGAAATGCACCAAGCACCAACTGCACTGCCACACAAATAGCATCTCAGTACACCGGTGCTATTTGTGTGTTTTTCAATTTGGTATTATTCATACATTTGGTGCAAAATTGTCCCCTTTCTATGCAAATTAGCCTCATTACAAATAGTGTCCAATTCGCAAAGACCAGCACTAAAAGCCACACGCAGTTAGAGTGACGCTTTTACTGTCTGCAGAGTCAAATAAAGGCTCTGCTGTGCGACCATCTTCAGAGAACTGGTGCAAGAGAAGCGCATTTATAAGGGGTGTCAGGCCCAGGCATTCTAGTGATCTGTAGATTATATTTTGACATTATTATTCTTATTCTTATTATTATTCTTATTCTTATTCTTATTCTTATTATATTTCTTAATTTTAATATTATTATAATAATTATTATTATGTCATGGCATCATGGCACTCCAAAAAAAACTTGTTGAAACTGTGAATAATATACATTTTTTTAATAATGTGTTGCAAACCTTGACAAAAATGGTTTTATAATACCTATTAAACTCAAAAGGTATCGAAAAAAACCCCAATTTAAATTTGTACTGAATAGTGATGAAGTGGTCAAAACTGGCATTGAACCACAGATGGCCTCAGACCTCAGGACCATGGACAGCTCACCTCGGTTGCGTAAAAAATACTAAATTAACTGTCATCGTTTCTAGATTGTAATATTAAGATTCATATATATAATGTATAAATATATATTATAATTGTATTTTAATTATAAGTTATAATTCTATTAGCGGCCGCAAATCCATTTCTTTGTGAAGTCACCCCTCTGTGTTTTCGACCGTGGCATGATTGTTGGTGCCAGACAGGCTGGTTTGAGTATTTCTGTAACTGCTGATCTCCTGCGATTTTCACGCACAACAGTCTCCGTCTCAGTTTGCGGCAGTTCTGCAGACAGAAACGCTTAGTTGATGAGGGACGTTAACGGAGAAGGGCTAGACTGGTTTGAGCTGACAGAACTACGATAACTCCGATAACAACTCTGTAGAACTGTGGCGAGCAGAAAATCATCTCAGAATGCACAACACATGGAACCTTGAGGCGGATGGGCTACAGCAGCAGAAGACCACGTCAGGTTCCACTTCTGTCGGCCAAGAACAGAAAGCTGAGGCTGCACTGGGCACAGTCTCACCAAAACTGGACAGTTGAAAAATGGAAAAACGTAGCCTGGTCTGATAAATCTCCATTTCTGCTGAGGCACACAGATGGTAGGGTCAGAACTTGGCACCAATAGCATGAATCCATGGACCCAACCTGCCTTGTGACAACAGTACAGGCTGGTGGTGTAATCCTGTGAGGATTTTTTTCCTGGCACAATTTGGGTCAGTTAATTTCAATCAATCATCGCTGGCATGCCACAACCTATATGAGTATTGTTGCTGACCATGTGCATCCCTTCATGGCCACGATTTACCATCTTTTAACGGCTACTTCCAGCATGATAATGCAGCATGACACAAAGCAAAAGTCCTCTCAAACTGGTTTCATGAACATGACAATAAGTTCAATGTTCTTCAGTTGCTTCCCAGTCACTGGATCTGGATCCAAAAGAACACCTTTGGGATGTGATAGAACAGGAGATTGGCAGCATGAATAAATGTGCAGCTAACAAAATTCTGCAGGAATTGCATGATGCAATCATGTTACATAAAGTATTATAAAGTGCTCAGTGTATTTTCGGGCACTCGGTTCTTCACATATTCACAATGTGGAAATTATTAAATATTTTTGTATTTACTACTTGGTAATGATATCTCCACCAATCTGTCAGATTTGTTTACCCTTATTATAGAACCCAGAATCGCGATTGTGCCACCGCCCCTTGCATCCGCCTGCGCGAGCACCGCGTGTCGATTACGCACATTTGAGTATTTTTCGAGCTTGTAGATCTTGTGTGTATTCACTGGGTGTCATGACATTTCAATGCATTTATGTACGACCGTATGTGTATGTATGTGACAAATAATCTCTTGAACTTGAACTAGTATTATGATGATGATGATGATGATGATGATGATGATGATGATGATGATGATGACGACGGTGGTGATGATGACGATGATGATGATGATGATGATGATGATGATGACGACGGTGGTGATGATGACGATGATGATGATGATGATGATGATGATGATGATGATGATGATGATGATGAAGATGGTGATGATGATGACGACGATGATGATGATTATTATTATTTTATTATTATTATTATTATTATTATTATAATTATTATTATTATTATTAACAATATTTTTATTTAGAAAAAAATATATAGGTATATATTTGATTAAATGTATTTATTTCAATGTTTTACTGTCATTATATTTAATTAATCAATGTATTCAATTAATTTAATAATTGATAAATAATTTATAACGACCGATGAAATTGACAAATTAATCATTTCAAACAACAACAACAACAAGACACGTACCAACATTTCAGAGAATTAAGATCAACTTAAAGGGGACCTATACTTTTTTTTAAACATTTGGGTCTCTGATGGGCCTACTTACACACAAACTGTGAAATAAGACAACCCAGTCAGTTGTTTGTGAGCTGTCTATTTCAGAAAACATTTCCAAAAAGGAGCCGTTCGGCTTTGCTGCTCTAATACACGTCACCAAGGACATTACAGACCAAGGCATTACACTGGACTTACAGACCAGCACAAATCTTTTGAAAGAAAGAGGAATTAATACCAACTGTCTGCGACAAAACTGCATATGAGGTAGGTACTGTAGCATTTGCTGTGTGTTTCTCTATGTGTGTGTGTGTGTGTGTGTGTGTGTGTGTGTGTGTGTGTGTGTGTGTGTGTGTGTGTGTGTGTGTGTGTGTGTGTGTGTGTGTGTGTGTGAATCCACTCTGCGTTTCTCCAAACAAAACAGTACATGTATTTATTTTATTTTATTTTACGACGTTTCCATAATTGAATGAAACAAAAAAGCCCCAAACAAGGTGAAAGTCAGAACAAACTTTAAAATAAGGCCTTGTGCATCTAAAATTAGTGAAGATTCACGACTGGATTGCTTATTACTCGGCTCAAATTTGTTCAGAAACAGATTTTAGTGTAGTGATCAGGTGAAATCACCGAAAGTTTCCAGATAAATACAATGGAACCCGAAGAAAAGCTCAGAACCCACTGACTCACACAACTCTGAAATTGTGCTCAAACCCCATTGGCTCACAAAACTCGGGGACTCAGCAAATGGCTCCTCTCACTTACACATAGGGTCAGAAACACGATGGATAAGAGGTATGTTAGAATGGCTATAATGCATAATCTGAGTGGCATTTTCAGAAAAAAAAAACCTCATTAACACTTTATTAACTTGTGTTAAAAGGAGCCTAATAGGTCCTCTTTAAATAATCATTTTCATCTTTACACCTACGGGGGTAAATCTCCTCTTCGCATTTTTTCCCAACAATATTTTGAGGAGGTGTAGAACACAATGCCGTTGCCATCGGCCCCCGAGAAATATCCCCCCCTGTAAGCGATTACACTGACAACATTATTGGAGACTCTTTGGGTGTTAAGTGCTTTTTTCCAGGGACATGGGCACGTTTTCTGGCTCAGGGGCTCGAACTCTTACATTTGAAAGGAAGCTCATTTGGGTGTGAAGCCTGAAAAATAATTGAAAACCCAAAACAAAGCGTCCACACAATCCTCTGGGAAGAAAGTGCCACTTTATGACATCGTATCGTACTCACCAATATGCTATGTTTTATCCATACGCTGCATTGCACAATGCTTCATTTTATATTTTTATTCCATCCTTTATTTCATTGTGAATCTACACTGTATATTTCTTGAGCTGTATCACTTGTTTCTATTACACGGCCCTATTCTGATCGGTCAACAGTCTGTTACTTCAGAATAATGACACCCCCCCCCGATGTCGAATTGAGCTTATGTCCAATTTCACGTTAACAACAATAAATTGTTTAATCATATGCAGGGTGAACTTTTCAAGTTTTTTGGTAGGACAAATAGTTTGCTATGTTCTTGCAGTGTGAACTATTTTTCTTCTCAGCGGATGATCAGAAACCAGCTATACTAGTTATACAATAATTTCAAATTCATATTCTGTATCAATGTATTCTTTCATTTAGTAAGTGGCATTTCATAAGCAGTAATGTTCAGTAGTGGAGTTGGGGTGGGGGCTGTAGGTCAGTAGTTGGTGCCTCAGAAAGCTGAGACCCCAGGGAATCATTTGAGATACATCTTGACACTCTGTGTCAATGTTTTCTATCAATTAAAAGGTAATAAAGATTGGTCTAATTGCGGCTGATAAAATTAATAATATTTTGGGTGTATAGGGGCTTTGAACATTATACTCATACCCAATGATGGCCATTCTCATGCTCAATTGTATGTGATTAGTTGCTGCACCAAGTTGTGGGAAGATACCATTCAACCCGGTCTCACTTTTTTCCATGCTCATGATCACGAAAATTACTCAATTGAATCGTGTCCCTAAGTATGACTGTCCGACTTTTTTCATGCGTTTTTCTTTGGCCATTTTAAGTAGTGCCCCCGATTGACGCTACCACCCCTGTAAAAGTACATGTCCATGGCTGTCCAAAAGAGTTGACCTTATTTTGGTAGCTCTTTTAATTACTGAGATATAGGGCTTCAAAGCTGACATCTGGTTTGGGTTCAAAGGTCAATATCTCAGTTTAGGGCCAACGCAAGTGTCTCAAACTTACATATGATAATCAACAACACCTTTAACACGCACAAAGAGAAGCGACCACATTACACCAACCTTGCTGCCCTTCACTGGTTACCTGTCAGTTTTAGAATTGATTTCAAGACTCTACTGCTTGTATTTAAAACCTTGACTGGTCAGGCTCCTGCCTACATCTGTGATCTGCTAACTCCCTATAAGTCTGATCGCTGCCTGAGATCCTCCAACAGGGCCCTCCCTACTAATGGTTCTAAAATCTCGACTTGTCACCAGGCCTTCGTCAGGCCTTTGCTGTTCAGGCCCCTCAGCTGTGGAACTCACTGCCTTGAGGCAGGCAAACTCTCATGCAGGCAAACTCAGTGTTATAATCTTTTTCTTAACTGTTGATATTTGTTGTATTATTCATATTACTTTATCTTCTTTTATATCTTATGTTTGGATTTTAATTCCTTTTAATATTTTTATTGTGAGGCACGTTGTATCTTGTTTTTGAAAGGTGCAATATCAATTAAATTTTTATTATCACAGGCCTATTACTGGCATTTCTAAAAGATTTGTTTGGTTTGTTTAACGACAAAGCAAAAAAAAAAAAAAATCGGGTTTTATTCCATTATGAATGTGAATGGTCTTGGAATCCAACCACCATGGCAGAGTTGAGTTGGATGATGTGCAACCAGCCAGTCATTATCGCAAAATAATTCCGACAGGGTGTTCAGGTTTTATCGCGGTAAGAGGGTTATTTTGCGATAATGACTGGCTGGTTGCACATTATCCCATTTATTAAACGGCTACTTGCTAAATAAAATAATAGATTGAGAATAAATTATTTGATAATCTTTGGTATATTTTGGTTTTCTTTATGCTATTTTCTGTATAGAAATGTATGTGCACATTTTGTCACTATCTCTGTCATTATTCTCGTGTCTGTCCAGTTATGTTAAGGGACATATAAAAATACAATTTAATATTTTATACTCAAGAAATTCACACACACAACATAGCGACACATGCCTTGAAATAGATTGAAAAAGTAGAATTCTGCAGAGCGTGTTCATACAGTAGCTATCATATCATGCATTATTTTGGGTACATATCCCAGACTTCATCCTATCTCTCCCTGTGGAAGAGGCTCCTCACCATTGCCGCTTATCTAATCCGTCAGCGACTAGCCGGGCCTGACCGAAAGATAAACTGTACAGCTAACGCTATCATGTGACACACCCCGATACACACCCGTCTGCAGTATAGCACAAGGTTGAAAATAGCCAATGAGTCCGATAACAAGAGTTACGCTTCGGCCTGATCGCTTCAGCCCTGTGGCTCATTCAGTGAGATTACATTAAGATTTCCCCAAAAATACAATGTAATTAATATCCAGCCAATGGCGAAATAGGGAGGCGCTGGCTTTTCATGCATGTAGTTCTGACGCACGTATGAACACGCGGTCTGATAAATTAAGTAGTTCTGTGCACAAAGGCTATTAGTGAGTTTGTCATATTTCCAATATGTCTTGCGGACATTATGTTCTAATTGGGTAAAAATGCAGCAATTAAGTAGAATAATGCTCCCACTCGTAATGGGTTACACTGCCGGCGTGATCAGTCTTTCGGCCCGCTGCGACGTGCGACACCTGTCTTCCTCTTCATCCTCTCATCTTGTCATTTGTCATTTCTCACCTCCATGGGATTGTCATGTTTCATTTTTATTTATTTTTTTTAAGTTCCTTGCCTGGATTTAATGTATTTTCCCTCAAAGCTCTCCTGGTTCCTTCTCCTCGGCTGGTGTCTTTCCATCTTTCTCCCTTCCCCTTCCCTTTCAACCTCTCTCTCCCCTTCCCTGCCAAGACCTGATCTGTTAGGGATTAAAGAGTGACTTACACGTGAGCAGGTAACCATATTGCAACGGCTGCTTCAGCAACTCTCACCCCTTCCCAAAAGCAAAGCAGCATGGGGCCAATGTTTTGGTGGAGTGATGGCCTTCTGTCGTCTTGGCGACACAGGGAACACTGAAGAATTGAACAGTTGAATGCTGTAATTTTTATTTGGGTGGGGGGTTGGCGGTGTAAATCCCATCAGAATTGAATATCTAAATTCCTTCGTGGACAAACTTGTTTTGTAACGCTGTCATTGAAGACGATAATTCGTTATAATTTGTTCCACAACAATATTTAGACGAAAATATGACAACAAAAGAGTAAGTACTTCATTCTCCTCATGGAGTTCACACCTCATGGAGTTAAATGAATACACTGCACCATGTTAGAGTTCAAGCGGGCCACACATATTGTAACTGCGTTCAAGAGCCTATGATATATGTGACAGGCCACATATCGTTGATAGATAGGTAACCTTATCTATCACATAGCTTGATAGATAAGGCCGAATGCCAAAGAGTTATCATGAAAATCCTGTCCGTGCAGCTGTCATTACATGGCCACTGGAGAAGACCACCATGCAGAGCGACATAGTTTAGTTCCGCAACATCTTTGCCTGGCTTTGCTCTTACTTTGCCCCTTGTATTTTTGCTTTTGCCTTGCTGCTGCAGGTGGGTGATCAACCTTTGCGTACACATCCCGTAAACGTACCCTTGGAAATGGACATTTTTGGGATTTGAGTTTGTCACTGCCACATTTCAAATAAATTACATCTATCTATGCAGAAGTATCATTTCAGCTGAAGACTAAATACCAAAAGAAAAAAATTGTGGAAATCGACACTGGTTGGAACTGTCGTTATCAAACAAAGGTCCAGACCTTGGCCAATGAAAAGTCTGGATCTCTGGATGACATTTCTATCTGTTCTGGCCTCAAAAAAATTAGAAGAAAATAAACTAGAACTGGACAGAGTCTGATGCGAAAATGTTTATTGGGCGTTGAGTACAGCAATAAACTTAGAGTAGGCTTAAGAAACTACTAAAAACTACTCAAAATCCTGTTACTATGGGTTTACTATGTTTTTGGGTAATTGAATTACTTGGGTAGGGCTGCTTTGACCTGGGCACATAGACTAAGACACTTGAGTGAGAGACACATAATGACAACATTGTTTGGTCTAGGTCCACAATTATAAAAGTAGGGTACGTGGAATAATTATGTGATTCCCAAACAGTTATTTTGAATAGCCGACTACAATCTCAGTACCAAAACAAACGCATGCACCCTAGTGTAACAACATAATTATGATTTCACAATGTCTATTATGTAGGGGATACCTTCCATAGAATATTGATAAGGCTACAAAATGTGTGTAACAGTGTGTAAATCATGTAGGGTTTTCAAATTTTCCTAGAATGCATTTCTCTGTTGCCTGAGCATTATCCTGTCTACACGATCCATTACTTGAGTAAAATCTAAAAGTGATAAATACTGCCTGGACAATCTGATCACTACTGGTCTGGACTGTAATGTCATTCGTATTTGGCTTTTGTCAGGGGAAGACAGACCTAACTGCATTGGTCTCCTGGTCAGCACTTCATGCGGGACTGTCTGGCCAGGATTTCATGAAGAAAAACATGTCAAGTATCACAAAACAATATTAAACATTGGTTTGTCACAACAATAGTTCAGTAAGGAATGCCTGTGAGTAGAGGAAAAAACAAGATTGGTGAGGAATCCTGTGTCCTCATCTGAGGAGGAAACAACCATTATTAGACAAGAGCATTATAAGGTACGGTGGCTTTGTTGGCTGCATTGGTTCCAACATTTCCTAAAGAGATGGGGTCAAGAACAATAATGTAAATAACACAAATAAGAAGATCAGAATGGGAGGGTTATGACATCAAAACATTAAACATTGTTCTGTATATCTCATTAAATAGCTACATTGCACCGTATCACATTGGCCCATACACATTCATGGAATCAAAACAAAACAAAAGACAATTTACAACCTATGGAAACACAATCACAACCAGTTGTAGAAAATAGACAAACACTGTTTTATACAAAAAACAGATGACGGACGGACAGACAAAACGAAAACCCTCCTATTAGTGTACTTATGAGTCTAAATCATTGTAGTTTAACATTTCAAGAGCTTCACTAGCAAGATCTTGGTGGGGAGAAGCCACAATGGCTACAAAAGCAAAGCAGTCATGTGAATCTCCATAAGAGGGAGGAAAAGAAGCTGGAGTAGGAGCGGTGCATCACCTCAAAGTGACATGAGCAAAGTGAAAGCTGCACATGTTGATGATGGAGAGGTGTTGTTGGAGAGAAATGAGCCGATAAAGGCTACAGCATGTAATCAACCCAATAATCCTGGTACCAAGTTTTTGAGCATAGAGTCAGATTAGAGAAAAAATGTATAGGTTATTTGCAATAACCTATACATTTCAATCATGTTAACACCTTTACAAAACAAATATGACAATCATAGTCAGCATTCAAATTGAGACCATCTAAAACCCTAGAAAGGCTATTATTAACTTAGTAAACACAGTCAATGAAGCAATCACTTTTGTGTATAACCTGTGCCTAATCCTGTTTCTTTGATTTAATTTACTAACTATTTGAAACATTTCCTAAAATTTTGCAAATGATCTCATTTCAATTTGCCAATACTCAAACAACAAAGTCGTTTACTATCAGGACAGAGAAATTGATAAATCAATAGCTGCGAACACACACAAAAGCAACCCCCGGGGATCACAAAGATATCATTTCCAGCAGGACTTGAGGCAATCCTACAGCTCCCAATTGGAGCACAAACAAATTCCAATTGCAGTCATTCAGTTTGATGTTTTGCCCGTTGCAGTGACATCACCGAACACTGCCCCCCCCCCACACACACACACACGCACACATACACAGAGGCATTCACCCAAAAATAAATATATAAAAGGTATTCTACTACAAGCACACGCATAAAATCCCAGATATTAATACGCTGTAGAGACAGAGTGATTTCCCATTACAATCTCCAGAGCTATTTTTTAAAAAGAAACTTTTTTTTATCAAACACTACCCTCCACCCAACCCCAGCTCTCCCTCTCTCCTCCCCGTGTCTGTCGCTTCCCCCTTCTATCTCTCTTTTCACACAGCGAGAAGTTTTCATTTGTTTTGTCCTGACCCATTTAAAGAGATAACTGCAAAACGAGAGGTTCATGTGTGTGTGTGTGTGTGTGTGTTTATGCATTTGTGCATATATATTTATCTATTTGATTGTGTGTGTTGTCATGCACATGCATGTGTGTGTGTGTGTGTGTGTGTGTGTGTGTGTGTGTGTGTGTGTGTGTGTGTGTGTGTGTGTATGTGTGTGTGTGTGTGTGTGTGTATGTGTGTGTGTGTGTATGTGTGTGTGTGTGTGTGTGTGTGTGTGTGTGTGTGTGTGTGTGTGTGTGTGTGTTAGGGAGACATCACAGTGAAGTGCAGGAATAGATATTCTTGTCATTGGGAGTTGGATTGCCTTGATTAATAATTCAGGTGATAAACTCCTCACAATTTTTATATTTTTTCCTGTTGCTCCATCTCCCACGCTACATTTCCCATTTTCTCTATTTACGTAATTTCATTTATGCTTTATATTTTAAAGAAAGGAAAGTCACTATCAATCGAGCTTAGATACCTACCCCTTACCATATTTAAAACTGTTCAGCATTTGATTTAATAGAACACAAGCAAACAAGGTTGTGAGATATATTCCACCATAAATATTGAGGTTCAATAAATACTGTGAATTTAGAAACACAAATTCCTAAAGCCCAATTAACCTTGCAGTTCCATCTTCACCAGTATCAAGTCTCATCTCCTCTAGTATCAAGTCCCACATCTACCCATCTCCTCCAGTATCAGGTCCCACCTCCACCGAATCTCCTCCAGTATCAGGTCCCATCTCCACCAGTATCAGGTCCCAACTCCACCCAACCTCCTCCAGTATCAGGTCCCATCTCCACCAGTATCAGGTCCAACCTCCACTCAATCTCCTCCAGTATCAGTTCCTATCTCCACCAGTATCAGGTCCCATCTCCACCCAATCTCCTCCAGTATTAGGTCCCATCTCCACCAGTACCAGGTCCCATCTCCACCAGTATCAAGTCCCACCTCCAACCCATTCCAACCAATCTCCTCCAGTATCAGGTCCCATCTCCACCAGTATCAGGTCCAACCTCCACCCAATCTCCTCCAGTATCAGGTCCCATCTCCACCAGTATCAAGTCCCACCTACACCCAATTTCACCCCATCTCCTCCAGTATCAGGTCCCATCTCTTTCAGTATCTGGTCCCATCGCCACCGGTTTCAGGTCCCATCTCCACCAGTATCCGGTCCCATCTTCTCCAGTAAGAGGATCCATCACCACCAGTATCTCCACCAGTATCAGGTGCCACCCAGTTCTGCATAGCGCTCATATGGAGCTCCAGTTCTCCACCACATTCTCCTAAACATCTACATTCCTCACAATTCTACTGTCTCACTCCGAGTAGAAGTGTCAAACTTTCACTGTTATTAAATGTCACATTCATTCCATCTAAAATCTCCTGATTCACCTACATTTCACACCTATCAAAACGTCAAGTCATCATATCATAATATAATATAATATAATATAATATAATATAATATAATATAATATAATATAATATTATATTATATTATATTATATTATATTATATTACTTAATATAATTTAATGTAATATTATATAATATTATATAATATTATATAATATCTATAAAGGAAGGAATCTTTGTCCGTCTGTCCGTCCGTCTGTCTGTCTGTCTGTCTGTCTGTCTGTCTGTCTGTCTGTCTGTCTGTCTGTCTGTCTGTTGTGTCAAATTTGGTGCAATTTGGACACCCGCAATATTAATAAACTTTCAATTAACAACCAACAACTAGCCAGTGGGGCGCGGGGCTTCAGGGCTCTGTGACTGAGTCACAAAGTGTGTCTTTCCCCGGTGTATGACTTTAGTTTCAGTTTCAGTTTCATCTTCCATCGTGGAATGCAGGACTGACATTTTGTTAAGCTGTGCCATTACACATGTCTTAGAAAGTCTTCCATTTTGAACGGGCATGTACTAGTACATACAAAACATGGTTTTGCTGCAACTTTTTCAGCAGGACACGGGCCGGTGTTTATCCCACACGATGTCATCTCATACATTTTTTTGTGTAATCTGACAAAGTCTCAGTAAAGTGCTTTAAATAGCAGAAGTCATACCAGAGAGTGTTTAACCATATCTGCGCTGGTATCTGTGGTCGTGGAGGTGGATCCTACTTAATAATAGATGAGCCACTGACAGATAGATGGTATTCGATAGGCGGCACATCTTGGGTGACTAATGTCTGGTAATGATCGCTGATATCTGAGCAGAGAGAGTGAGAGAGAGAGAGAGAGAGAGAGAGAGAGAGAGACAGAATGGAGTGGTTTTATGAATGCCATTAGATGCACAGATGCACATTCACACATTATACAAGCGGGGATGGCATCGCAAATATGTTAATGTGCACTTTATTTTTGTCCTCCACTTCTTCGTCATCGTTGTCTTCCCTCGGTCTGTCACTCTTTTTCGCGGAGCGCACGTACCAACACACTTACTCTCACACTTTAAATTGCCGAGTACCTATTGCACGTGGAGATAAGCTCCCTCCTAAGCCATCTAAAAGGCATTAAAGCCAATTCAGAAGCCGTAAGACTTACGCAGCGCTTCCATGCATGCACAGGCGCTCAAACACACACACACACACACACACACACACACACACACACACACACACACACACACACACACACACACACACACACACACACACCCTCTTGTACCCGCTGGAAAATGCTTGTGTCTAAATTGGGTTGACGTGTTGTCGTTGTCATGTTTGTGCGCGATAAGGAGTGGGGGGAGAAGAAGGAGGGAGACAGTACACTCGAGGAAAGAAAAGCCAAGGAGGCAAGGAAACTGAAATACATATATTTAAGTTTGTCATGATGTCCCCTGGACAATGGCAAAACTATTTGTGTTACTTTTTTTCAGATGACCTGTTAGTTTAAAAATTTGTTGCATAGATAGTTAGTCTTCTAATTCTTCTTTTTTAGTTGACTGCTGCCGTGGGCAACCAGTTCTCCACCTGGATTCACGTTCTTCGTCTCACTCCGCCTTAATTTAGTTTTTTGTTAATGCTAACTTTGTTAATGAACTAGCTTGTGGCGGGGACAGCCCATTGTTCTGAAACCCAATAGTCCGAAAATGGTTGCGTTAGAGATGGTTAGGTTTAGGTATAAAATTAGAGATGGTTAAGTTTAGGTATAAGGTAAAGAACTGGTAAAGTTTAGGTATAGGTTAGAGCTGGTTAAGTTTAGGTATAAGGTAAGAACTGGTTAAGTTTAGATATAAGGATAGAGATGGTTAATGTAAGTTTAGGTATAAGGTCAGAGATGGCTCAGTTTAGGTATAAGGTTAGAGATGGTTAAGTTTAGGTATAAGGTTAGAGATGAATCAGTTTAGGTATAAGGTTATAGATGGTTAAGTTTAGATAAAAGGTTCAAGATGATTAAGTTTAGGTATAAGGTTAGTGATGGTTAAGTTTAGGTATAAGGTTAGAGATGGATCAGTTTAGGTATAAGGTTAGAGATGGTTAAGTTTAGATAAAAGGTTAAAGATGATTAAGTTTAGGTATAAGGTTAGTGATGGTTAAGTTTAGGTATAAGGTTAGAGATGGTTAAGTTAAGGGATAAGGTTAGAGATGGTTAAGTTAAGGGATAAGGTTAGAGATGGATCAGTTTAGGTATAAGGTTAGAGATGGTTAAGTTTAGGTATAAGGTTAGAGATGGTTAAGTTTAGATAAAAGGTTAAAGATGATTAAGTTTAGGTATAAGGTTAGTGATGGTTAAGTTTAGGTATAAGGTTAGAGATGGATCAGTTTAGGTATAAGGTTAGAGATGGTTAAGTTTAGATAAAAGGTTAAAGATGATTAAGTTTAGGTATAAGGTTAGTGATGGTTAAGTTTAGGTATAAGGTTAGAGATGGTTAAGTTAAGGGATAAGGTTAGAGATGGATCAGTTTAGGTATAAGGTTAGAGATGGTTAAGTTTAGGTATAAGGTTAGAGATGGTTAAGTTTAGATAAAAGGTTAAAGATGATTAAGTTTAGGTATAAGGTTAGTGATGGTTAAGTTTAGGTACAAGGTTAGAGATGGTTAAGTTTAGGGATAAGGTTAGAGATGGATCAGTTTAGGTATAAGGTTAGAGATGGTTAAGTTTAGATATCAGGTAAAAGATGATTAAGTTTAGGGATAAGGTTAGGTTTTGGTATAAGGTTACAGATGGTAATGTTTAGGTATAAGGGTAGAGATGGTGAGGGTTAGGGTTGGGTTAGGATGTCGCCTTTGTCCAATGGGACATTTTTCATACTATTGGGATTTCGGAATAATGGGCCTTCGGAACAATGGCCTGGCACCCTAGCGGCGACATCTTGTGACGCTACATAGAAACTATTGTTACAATCGGCTTACCTGTTAAAATCAGCCTAGTTAGCACGAAATGTGACGCACCGCAGATTTTAGGTACATTTGGTGCTGTTTGACTTTTTTGACTTTTTTTTCACGTAATTTAAAAAAAGTGAAGAATCGGAGCTTCAAAAAAAGGTGTCACTTGTACAAATCAAGCTAATTTTTTAAAGCTATGGCTTGTTAATGATGAGGATGTGGCAAATTGTGTTTCTGAGATAATCACCCTCAAAGTTTTCCCAACACTTCCCGTTTCATCATTACATTCAGGTTGAACTCCGCTGTTTGAATGTTCTCCAAGTCCGGGATAATGCTGATATCGGATTCAGCATCGCTGTCAGGGAACTGACTATAATTGCGAAAAATGAAGTCCACTACGCATTGCTTACACTGACTTGGATCTATCGCACTGGTCAGATGAAGGTCCATGATATGATTTAGAGCTTCCGCCATCCGCTTCTCGTAATCCATAACAACACGGAGATGAAAGTTTCACAGACAAGTGAAACCGAATGCTCCTCGTCCTGTGCTTTAACCATCTGTTTACGGAAGTGACGTCAGCTTTTCTTATTCAGTGGTGTATGCCACCTACACAACAATGTATCGAGGTGTGTGTAAAACTAATACGATTTAAAGGTTGAACTCTATCAAAACATTGTGACTTCACAATATGGAATGTGGAGGGATAATCTTCACCTGGACTTGTCGCTTTAAAGGAAACGATCGGTTTAACAGCGGTTCAACATTTATCTACTATTTATAAATCAAAGTGGGCTTTGAAAATATATTGAGCGATATAAAAAACACAAAGGATCACGAATCTGGAAAAATCTAGTTTTCCTTCAAACAAGGTTTTTTCATCTTATTTGGTGACCCATGGCGATTTTATAAATGCGCGACAATGCGGGTTTTGCTGCGGAGGGTCACAAATAAGTTTGGGGATGCAAAGTAAGCAACTCCTAGCTGGATAATAAACTAAACCAAACTTAAAGCAGACAACAAATTACTATTTATTCAACAAACAATCAAACAAAAAAGCTCTGAGAATTAAATAAGAAAATAAAATCCAAAAATGGAAGTGAATGATGGATCTCAGCCGCCTCCTGGATGGTGAACCTGGATGGTGAGGCCTTCATCCGGTGTGAAGAGGTTGCTCTGGACCTGTGTTCTCTGGAAGATGTGATAAAGCTATTGACAGCTGATGTCCCAAACAGGATCCCGGCTAAATATTGTTTTTTACTGGGGTGATATCAACAGAAAGAAAAGGTCTACTCCTCCACCCACTCCTCCACCTAGTCCATCTGTCTCTCTCTCTCCGTTTCCCCACAGACACGCCCCCAAACACTCATCCTTCACCTCCTCTGCTCTCTTTCCCTCCATCTGTTTAAAGGGACAGTGCACAGTTATCTGGGAAGTGATGTGTGGTGACAGTGATGAAATGACCGGTTGTTATTTTACGTGGTTAAGATACACAAGCCTGAATGGTAACACAGATAAAGGTTACACAAGGGTTACACAATGGATTAGTACCCCCAGGGACCCCTGGGTACTGAAGAGAAAAGCACCGGACGCGGTTAAAGTGGCGACACAGAACACTTGTTCACCAGTCACCACTTGCCCAGCCATCTCACCAAAACAACAATCAATCATGATACTTAATTTTCTTGGAAACAACTTTTATTTCATTCTGATTGGATAATAATCGAGATCAAGAGAATGGGTCAAGCTTTGTGTCCTGCTTCTGTGGAGCCCGAAAAATGCATACATTTCCTTTTCTACCATGGCGGAGGGCCCTTTCACGCTCAGAGGCCCCTGGGTACATGCCTAGATTACCAATATGGTAGATCCGGGCTCGAGGTTACACCTTGCCAGGCATTTTTATTCTAACCATAAACATATCTGCATGACCCAGTCACAGTAACCCTGACCACCACTCACATAACCCTAACCCTAACCACAGTACAATAAAAGACTTGAAGACTTGAATTGAGCACATTTCACATTAATAACAGTAAACACACCAACACACGTCATATGCAGGGTAATGTTTTTTTTGTAGAGCCAGTACTTTGCCATGCCGTTGCAGCCGACGGTCTTTGGCTGCGATTGACCCACTTCTGAGGTTTTGCCCACATGTGACACAGATCAGAAGTGCATTATGAACATCTAAACAGGAAATGCGGGATTGATTGTTTTTTCTGCTGTCTGGTGTAAACACGAGAATCGCAAATGGGTCACGTGGAAAGGAGGAGTGAACAGGTGTCGTGATATAGGCAACAAATCATAACTGGGCATTAAGACTGGCAGCGTAAAAACTATTTCAAATCAATATTCCGTCTTAATGTATTCTTAAGTAGTAGCTGTGCAGCAGGATAATGTCAGCCAGCCAGTCATTATCACAAAATAACCCCCTTCAGAGTGATACCTGATACAGATACTCCCTGATAACTACTTTGTTTATATCTGTATACATTTTTTATTTATAATTTGTGTTTTTTTTATCAACTTTTTGACTTGGGATGTTCTGTCAACTTCTGCTGCTGTAACGTTTGATGCCATCTGATCTGATCTTACGCTGCAGCTGTCCTGAATTTGTGTCCACCACACCTTGTTCACCAGCCGAGTCGTCCGAGTTTGAGCGAAGACGTGATGTTCCAATTTTACAATTAGAGAAAAAAGAGGTTATTTCATTTTATTTTGACTTCATACCAGCGACAGATAGTTTCTCTTCCTCTGCAAAACAAGGCAGAGTTGAGAAACAATCTCAAACCGACTCCCACCACCAAGTTGAAACAGGCCTGTCTACCTCTCTATTCTGGGCGCTGTTTATTTTTTCTCCATCTATATCCCCACCCCAGCCACCTCCTCCTCCTCCACCACCACATCCACCGCCAACACCACCTCCACCCTTCCCGACTGTCACGTTGTCATGCCAACGTCTCTTTCTAACCCCGTCTCACCAGGAGACAGGAAGCCATCGCAGCCCAGCAACACCTACAAACTCACGACGAGGAGCACACACAAATACCCATGAAAATGCACATGCACAAAGTTAAGGCAGATAAAACATCAAAACGGTGAATAGGCTGATCCACAACAATCCGCAAGATTAAAGAATAGAAAATGTAATATGCACACATCTACGATGAGAATTTAACAGGGAGTAGCACTAACTAAAACTAACCTGTTTACTGGTGAGCCCAATATGGCCAGAGAGCTGTTACACCAAAGTAAAATACAAATAGTATATATGTACCACTGGTCTATCTATCTATCTATCTATCTATCTATCTATCTATCTATCTATCTATCTATCTATCTATCTATCTATCTATCTATCCATCCATCCATCTATCCATCCATCCATCCATCCATCCATCTATCTACAGTATCTATCCGTCCATCCGTCCATCCGTCTGTCCGTCTATTAGGATGTTAAATATACACACTAAATACCAAGATGATACTCCCGTCTCTTTTCTTGTTCTCTTTTCTTTCTGC
This sequence comes from Zeus faber, assembly GCF_960531495.2. NCBI lineage: Eukaryota > Metazoa > Chordata > Actinopteri > Zeiformes > Zeidae > Zeus > Zeus faber. The sequence goes on from NC_137191.1 coordinate 21,867,492, forward strand.
TCTGGTTTGTTTTCAAGTCAGTGCCGCCACAACAAGCCAAAGCGTAAACATCTCCTGAAAGTATTGATTGCTTTTAAAATGTTTTTTTCTTTCTTTATGAATGTACCTGACAAGCTCATCCCGGTAGGTCAATACCAGGGCGCAGCAGAACAGAAATCTTTTTTGGATACATAACGCAGAACTGAATTCTGAGAGCTATGTAGAAAATAATGAATTACACAGAATAATATCATCTTTATTCTGAAGTAAAATGCAGGATCTGGATTGGATATTGTTGGAGAGATTATACAGTCCTTGTACGACGCTGAAGATGTCATTGTCCTGTGGAAAATACGATCTCAAAAGGAGATCATTTTATCACAAACAATAGCCACAGTATAGAGATTGTTCTTAATTTTTAATTTATATTGTTATAAAAGTGTTATTATTATTATTATTATTATTATTATTATTATTATTATTATTATTGAAGTATGTAGTATTTGTAAATTGTATTATTTAGTAATTATTATATATTTATTTAGTTATTATACCATTATTTATAAATGTATTATTGTAGTTATTTATTTATTCATTAATTCAGTCATGTTTTATTTATTAAATTCTTATAAAATATCCGGTTGCTATTTCTTCTCCAAAGCGACTATTTCCATCAACGCTAGAAGACAATTTTAAAATAGAACCATACTAATTGACGTTGGCACCCTCTGATGACTGTAAAGAGCAGCGGTCTGCAAACACACAAACAAACACACACACACACAAACACACACACGAAAACACACATGGATGCACCCAATTATAAAAACATATATCACGAAACTAACTGCTAAATTTTTATTTACGATTGTATGTACACACTGTTGGAAAACTCATTATTCAAAGACAGTGTAGACAGAAGTGATATAAGGTCTTGGTGTGTGTGTGTGTGTGTGTGTGTGCGTGTGTGTGTGTGTGTGTGTTTGAAAAAGAATGAAAGCCATTGATTCTGCCGTGAATTTACAGCGCCTCATTTGCATTGGACAGACAGCTGAGTTGCATTTTGGGAAACCACACACACAAGCACACACACACACACACACACACATACATACATACACACACACACACACACACACACACACACACACACACACACACACACACACACACACGTACACACACACACGCGTACACACACAAACACACCGATCCCGGAAGTGTCAACATAGAGTAAACGCTGACGAAGCAAATCCCCTTTGACGTCCGGTTATAAAACATGTTAAGGACATTTGGATAAAATCCTTTTCCAATGGATTCCATATCCGTTTTATAATTATTTCACAAAATTAAGTATTTTTCTTAAATTTGTTTCTTTTGTTCCCGTCCCCTGATTTCTTCATTTTTAATCTGTTCATCTACCTTCTTTACGTTTTTTTGTTTTAATATCTCTTTTTTTCTTTTTATCTGGCCCTCTGTGAAAGCACTTGGGAGGAAAATTGATGTTTTTTAAGGTGCACTACTAATGAAATTGAATTGAAATTTTGATTACATTTTTGGATTTTTCTTTTTTGGTTGGGAGGTTTCCGAAGAGGAAACAAAAATAATTCTTCACCCCTTTTTGCTCCGCAAAGCATTTCCACTCTACACATAAGTTCATATAGTTCACACACTGCTCTGTCTTTTAAGTTTCGCACCATCACACAATTAGACACAAAGAAAAAAAACAAAGACTAACCTACATTTCAAAATGAGCTAAAGTGGCACAAATCCGGGAAACGAAGACATAAAAAGGAGCCAACCAAAGCGATTCGAACGTGAGGTATCGCAGGGAGTCAGCCGGGCCAAGGAAGGCGCTGATATCAACCGTAACCCAGCGATGAAACGGGCGGAAAGGAGGCAAAAAAAGGAGGAGAAAGAAAGAGTCTCGCGCCCACCCATCGACCCAACCACCCCCTCTCATCCCGCCATCCCGCCTTAAGCACAACAAACTAGCAGAGTGCGAGAGAGAGATAGGGACGGAGAGGAGGAGTGACAGGTGAATGAATGATGCTCCGGAACCCTCTGTGTTGCCGTAATTGGATTTGAATGGTCTGTCGTGGCAGGGAAAACACAGCGTCTCCGCAGAGTGAAGAGGCGGTAAGGCGTGCACACTCTCTCTCTCTCTCTCTCTCTCTCTCTCTCTCTCTCTCTCTCGCTCCCTCCCTCTCCGAAAAAAAAAAAGAAAAAGAAAAGAATCTCTAGGTTTCCAGAATTCTTGGAACAGAAACAAAAGATATCGCTCACAAAGAGATCATATGAGCCGTGGAATCGTAAGCGCTAAATTAGTGATGCCGTTTATGCGCCGGCAGATAGTATCTCGCTGTTTGAGCGGCGACACACAAAAAAAAAAAAAAAAAAAAAAGGCGAATTAGCGCAATAATGCAAGGCCTTTCACTGCAAAGCTGCTCCATAATCCACTGCTTTTTTTTTTCCGGAGTGACACATGAAAATGCGGTGAAAAATTGGACGTGTCGCAAAGACGTGTACATTATCAGCAGAAATAGAGCAAGGTTTCACTGCCACTAGAACAAGCGCTCTTCTTTAAGTGGATACCAGCAAAATAAGGGGTATATTTAGTTACCTCAGCATCGTATTATAGTCAAAAACACGGGAGGGAAGGATTAAACATTAAAAAGTGATACTTTCCCTCAATGAATCTGGGGGCTATGCCCGGGCGCCTGGTGGGGCCAACCATGGCAGATTGGCCTCCGGCGAGGGGCCAGAGAAATAACGATTCAAACAACCTTTATGAGGAAATGGGAGGCGGCTGGGGAGAAGTTCACCCGCAACCACGGCTGCTGCAGTGGTGTGGGCGGAGTTCACAGAGGCCAGGGAGAAGGACTTTGGGATGGCCTCAAACTAGCTCTGGCAAACCATCCGACAGCTCCGGACGGGAAAGCAGGACACAAGCCCAGGCTGGTGGTGAAGGGCAGACCTCGACTGAGGATATCGTTGGGAGGTGAAAGGAACACTTTAAGGATGTTGATGTAGTCAGGAGACGACACTACTACTTCCACACGACTACACAGTGGACAGGGGCGGATGAGATCTTCCCAGAAGGGGTTGCCGGGCTCAAACCTTTGATGGTGAGCTCGGCAACCCAGGGGGACCTCAGAGTAGAAGCCCTGATCCTCTGCATCGAGAGGAACCGGTCTAGGTTGTTTGTCCGACTGGTAAGGACGTCCCCTGGGCGCCTCCCTGGGCATACTGGGCACGGCCAACTGGGAGGTAGATCCCAGGGCCAATCCAGGAGCTGCTGGAGGGATTGCCCAATTGAGGGGAACTCCCAACTGCTATGGGAACGGCCCGGTCCCCGGGATTGGTTGGAGGGAGTTGCTGGGGAAAATCCTGCTGAGTCTGTGACCTGGACCCGGATAAACAGCGAGAAAACGGATGGATGGATAGATGGACGGATGGATGGACGAACGGATGGATGGATGGATGGATGGACGAACAAATGGATGATTGATGGATGAAGAGTTGGATGGATGGACGGAGAGATGGATGGATAGATGGATGGATGCATGGATGGAT
>NC_137191.1:21878546-21908546 GCF_960531495.2 Zeus faber
CAGTCCTTACCTTGAGTGCTAATGACTTAATCTTCAGTCCTAATATTCAGTCCTAAACTTCAGTCTTAACCTTCAGTCTAACCTTCAGTCCTAACCTTCAGTCCTAACCTTCAATCCTAACCTTCAGTCCTAACCTTCAGTCCGGACATTCAGTCCTAACCTTCAGTCCTAATCTTCACTCATAACCTTCAGTACTAATCTTTAGTCTAAGCTTCAGTGCTCAACTTCAGTGATAATGTCCTAACCTTCAGTCCTAACCGTTAATGCAAACCTTCAATGCTAATTTCCAAACCTTCAGTGCTCACCTTCAGTCCTAACCGTTCGTCCTCACCTTCAGTGGTAATATCCTCACCTTCAGTGCTAACCTTCAGTGCTAACCTTCAGTCCTAACCTTCAGTGCTAATAACCTAATCTTCAGTCCTAACATTCAGTCCTAACCTTCAGTCGTCGCCTTCAGTGCTCACCTTCAGTGCTAATGTCCTAACCTTCAGTCCTGATCTTCAGTGCTAACCTTCAGTGCTAATTTCCAAACCTCCAGTGCGAACCTCCAGTCTCAGTCTCAGTTAGGACTGGAGGTTAAGACTGAAGGTTAAGACAGAAGGTTAGGACTGAAGGTTAAAACTGAAGGTTAGGACTGAAGCTAGGACTGAAGTTTAAGACTGAAGGTTAGGACTGAATGTTAGGATTGAACGTTAAGACTCAATGTTAGGACTGAAGGTTAGAACTGAAGATTTGGACTGAACGCTCAAACTGAAATTCAGGGCTGAAAGTTAGGACTGAATGTTAGGACTGTTACATTAGGAGTAAGGACCTAAGTACATCTGGCATGGCTAAAATCTATTCCCTGGCAGCGACCATTTAAGCCATTTTCTCTAACGTTTTTTTTTTCTCTTATAGTGGCCCCAATATTCTCCATTTGAGCCAGCCTGAGTGGGCATGAAATGGGAACCAACGCACAGATGCCGTCGTGATGGAGAATACTTGACAATGTTTTTAGGACTGAAGTGCAGGGCCTTTGGAGGATCTGAGGAGCCGGCTCCCCTCACCCTGCAGCTCCACACAGAGAACCAGGAGGGCCAGATGGCTTTGTTTGGATCCAAACGCACTGCGGCGTGTGTGTGTGTGTGTGTGTGTGTGTGTGTGTGTGTGTGTGTGTGTGTGTGTGTGTGTGTGTGTGTGTGTGTGTGTGTGTGTGAGTGTGTGTGTGTGTGTGTGTGTGTGTGTGTGTGCGAAGATGCACAAATGTGTCCACGTGCACGTGTTTTGTGTTTGATCTGCACACCGGCCAAGCAGCGCTGAAACAGCAGCAATTTTACTGATGCTCGTGCCATATGGTGGAAGTGAGAACATTAGACCTGTGTTGAACCTGAGAAAGAGAGGGTGGGGGGGAGTGAAAGAGAGTGGGGTTGGGATTTGCAGAGGGGTCTGAATATGGATCACTGTTTTGAAAAGTGCCCATATACTGTATATTTTATATATATATATATATATATATATATATATATATATATATATATAGAGAGAGAGAGAGAGAGAGAGAGAGAGAGAGAGAGAGAGAGATACATAATTTATTCATTCCCAGACGGAGCAGCAGCTCACATAATTGTGAAAAAAAAAATTGAAAAATTGGCAATATACAATTAACAGTAAACAATAAACCAGTTAATCTCTGAATCAATTATTCAAAGCATATATATATATATAGATAGATGGATATATAGATAGATATAGATATATGCATGCAGTACTCATAAATACAAACAAAATTACTGAAAAGGCAAATGCTGACATGTGATCATAAGAATTTAAGTAAGATAAGCATGTGTAAGGAAACACACACACACACACACACACACACACACACGCACACACGCGCACACACACAACCGCTCACACATTTCTTGTAATTCAGCAATTTGGGTGATTTTTGCCTTGAATAGTGTAGTGTTTTAGTGGTTTACTCTGGGAATAGACAGCCATATGTCCTAATGTACCTCCTACTGTAAGACCCCCCCCCCACACACACACACACACTCAACCACACACACACACACACACACACACACAAACACACAAATCCCATAAAAACCCAAACATCTATAAGATACATATTGTACAATTCACACACACATTCCCTAATCTGAACAAACGACAGAGGAGTTTGCAAAGATCCAAGAGTGATTGGGAGTGTGTATTTGTGTGTATGTGTGTGTGTGTGTGTGTGTGTGTGTGTGTGTGTGTGTGTGTGTGTGTGTGTGTGTGTGTGTGTGTGTGTGTGTGTGTGTGTGTGTGTGTGTGTGTGTGTGTGTGTGTGTCCGCGGCATCGGCTAGTCCGGATTTTCTGCTCCATTTAGAGGAGAAGAATTCTTGGCTCCTTCTTTGGGAATCAATGGACGAGTAGAATGGAGGGACAAAGGGACAGAGGGAGGAGAGTGAAGGGAAGTGGAATGTCAGGGGAAGGTGGCTTGGAAAATCAAAGAGCGAAGGAGGAGAAGGAGGAGAGAGGGAAAGCTTCACACACAGATATGGAAAGCAGCAAATACAAGCTATTTTCATTTCAAATACTCTTACATCTAACAAGAGAACAATCTTGTTATGTCTATGTTAATGTGTGTGTGTGTGTGTGTGTGTGTGTGTGTGTGTGTGTGTGTGTGTGTGTGTGTGTGTGTGTGTGTGTGTGTGTGTGTGTGTGTGTGTGTGCGTGTGTGTCAGTGTGTGTGTGTGTGTGTTTGTGTGTGTGTTTATGTGTGTGGATTATTAAGTCTCAGAGGGGAGGAGTTGAGGTTGGAAGATTTAGATTTAGTCTTCATCTAGATTGTCAAGTGTTCAGGAGATTATGGGATGTCAGATTACGGTGTTTTGCTGCCAGAGCAAACGGATTAGCCCCCAATTTAGACTGTACCAGGAAAAGCAAAGCCTGGAGAAAGGACATTTACTGAGAGACAAGGTTAGATAGATAGATAGATAGATAGATAGATAGATAGATAGATAGATAGATAGATAGATAGATAGATAGATAGATAGATGTGAAATATGGGAACCCTTGCGATCCCTTCCGCATAATTCCTTGTTACCTTTTAGAAAGACAATTACTCAAGCCCAGAGCATTTGTTCAGGCTTTGACATCAGGTGAATTTCAGGGTTGAACTATTTATTCTGAGCTCGCTCCACACCTTCTAAACTGTCGAGACGAGACTGAGGTGGATGTCCTGACCGGAGTTCATAACTATGGCCTCCTCGAAGGGAGTTTTCCGAGGATGTCGGAATGGAGACGGTTGACTTGCACCAACAGGGAGAGGGTCTCGTTTGAAGGTTTTTAAATGCACAGTCGCTATTTCTCCGAAAACACCATCAGAAAAGGGCGGATAGATGGAACAGTTGAAGCCAAGGCAACAATGTCTGGAAGGCCTGGGAATGTTACACTTGAACGGCTCTGAAACCTGGTGAGAAGCGCTCAGAACAGCAAAGTTTAATGTAGGAAGCCATTCCTACGACATCAGCACAAAATGAAACCTCTGAAGCCCGCAAACAAGAACCTTGATTCAAGATTTAAGATTCAAGAGATTCAAGAGGTTTATTCGTCACATACGTACATATACATACATTCATACATAAATGCAGTGAAATGTCAATGCAACGCACCCGGTGATTACACACAATATGTTCTAGACTGAACACAGTAGCTACCTTGGAATTTCTACTTGACTAACAAACCGATTCCTAAAATGTAATGCAGTAAGTCAAATACTATAGAATAAAATAAAATATATAGAATAAAATAAAATAAAATAAAATAAGACTCAAAGGTAATACAGCATGGGGGTACAAAATAGATAAAGGGAATAGACTTATGTATATGGGATAAGCTATTTATGTATATACAGATATGTGCATTAAAGTGGCATGTAAATAAAGTGAGGTAGTGTGAGATATACAGCACAGTATACAATAGCACGGCGCAGCAATACGGTAACACCGACCAACCCAGAACAGTGACACAGTATGCAGTACAGTATGCATCATACAGTACAGTAAGGTAGTGGAGCCTATATGTGTGGCTCAGTGAGGACCCCTGGTGAGTTCAGCATTGACAGTCCTTATGGCTTGCGGGAAGAAACTCTGTCTCAGTCTCTCTGTTTTCGCTGTGTGACTGCGGAGGCGCTAACGACCGCAGCAGCTGGAACAGTCCGTTGTTGGGGTGATGAGGATCCTTCATGATCCTGCGGGGTCTGCTACAACACCTCCTGGTGTATAATTCCTGCAGGGGGGGGAGGGTAGTTCCAGTGGTACGTTCAGCTGAATGCATCACCATGTGCAGGGCCCACCTGCCCTGAGCAGTACAGTTTCCAAACCAGGCAGCGATGTTGCCTGCCAGGATGCTCTCCACTGCTCCACAGTAGAAGGACTTGAGGATCCTCTCGGCAACCCGGAATTTCCTCAGCTGCCTGAGGTGGTAAAGACGCTGCCTCGCCTTTCTCACCAGAGTGTCTGTTTGCAAAGTCTATGTTAAATCCTCTGTGATGTGGACTCCCAGGTACTTGAAGCTGCTCACCCTGTCGACAGAAGTCCTATTAATCACCAAGGGCGCATGGGTCCTCAGTTGTAATCCACGCCTAAAATCCACAATCAGCTCCTAAATTTTGCTGACGTTCAGGTGGATGCTGTTGTCCTTGCACCAGAGAGACAGTCAGTCACCTCCTCACAGTAGGCCTTCTCATCGCCGTCGGTGATCAGGCCCACGACGACGGTGTCGTCAGCAAACTTGATGATGGTGTTGGAGCTGGACCTGGCCACACAGTCATGTGTGTACAGGGAGTACAGTAGGGGGCTGAGGACGCAGCCCTGGGGGGATCCTGTGTTCAGGGTGAGGGAGCTTGACATGTGCTTTCCTACCCTAACCACCTGGGTCCATGCTGAGAGGAAGTCCAGGATCCAGGCACACAGCGGAGTATTCAGTCCGAGCTCCTTCAACTTGACAGCCAGTCTGGTGGGGACTATGGTATTGAAAGCTTAACTATAATCGATGAACAACAATCTCACATAGGCCCCCTTCCGGCCATCCAGGTGCGTGAGCGTTGTGTGCAGTACCTGGGAGACCGCGTCATCCGTGGATCTGTTCTACTGGTACGCAAACTGCAACGGGTCCAAGGTGCGGGGGAGGGAGGCGCAGATATAATCCTGAATCAGCCTCTCGAAACACTTCATGACCACCGAGGTGAGGGCCACCGGACAGTAGTCATTCAGGCAGGCAGGAGAGGCGATCTTTGGGACAGAAACGACGATGGACCTCTTGAAGCCGGACGGGTCCACTGATTCAGCCAGGGAGATGTTGAATATTGTAGTGAGCACCAGGACTAGCTGGTTAGCACAGGTCTTCAGTACTCGCCCAGATATGCCATCTGGGCCCGCAGCTTTCCTGGTGTTTACACGCATCAGAGCCCTCCTGACGTCATGCTCAGACAGTGAGAATGCGCTCTCATCCCCAGCGGTGTAACTCCAATTAGCCGGCGAGCTAGCGGTGCTGTTGTCAGACTCAAACCGCGCATAAAAGGAGTTTAGTTCGTTGGCTAGGGAGGCGTCGACACTCGTGGCTGGGGAGGAGCTGCTCTTGTAGATTCTGCTAGTCTGCAGCCCCTGCCACAAGCGTCTGGTGTCCCATTGCTCCATCTGTAGCTCCACAGTCTCTCTGTATGTCCGTTTAGCGTCCTTCAATGCCCTCAGCAGATTGTATGACGCCGCTTTGTAATTGTCCATATTTCCGGATACAAGACCGTCATTGTAAGCGGCCATGTGATCATTCTGGTTTGGAAATATCCAAACTTTCCCCGTGGGAACGATGCTGTCCGCTAACGTAGCAACCAAACTCACCGCTAGGTCCGATAACTCGCTAACGTCACTTGAACTTGATTGGAACATATCCCAGTCGACGTCACCCAGAGCGTCCTGAAGCGCAACCTCTGATTGGTCCGTCCACCACTTCACCTCCCTCGTCACCACCAATTCTCGCGCATTCATAGGCCTGTAAACGGGAACCAGCGAAATCGTGGTGTGATCTGATTTCCCAAAAGCAGGGAGCGAGACGCTCTTGTATCCGTTCTTGTAAGGTGTGTAGCAATGGTCCAAAGTTTTATCTCCCCTGGTAGCCCACGTGATGTGTTGGTAGAAATTAGGCAGAACTTTTTTAAGGTTCGCCCTGTTAAAGTCCCCAGCCACCACCACTGCTGCGTCGGGATGCTTGTTTTGAAATCCACACAACACATTATACAGGTCCGACAGTGCTGTGCACTTGCGGTGGAATATAAACGGCTGTAATGATGATCGTGCTAAATTCCCGGGGGAGATAAAATGGACAGCATGAGATGGTGAGTTGTTCCAGGTTCAGCGAGCAGGAGCGGGAGAGAGACATGGTGTTGTTGGGGTTACACCAGCGCTTGTTTACAATGAGGCATACGCCTCCATCTTTGGATTTCCCCGACTCCCCCGATCTGTCGCCGCGGACCATGGAGAAGGACTCGGCTGGACGAATGGCTTCATCCAGCACCAGCGGGTTCAGCCATGTTTCCATCAGGCAGAGCGCGCAACAGTTTCTCGTATCCTGTTGGAATGTAATCCTCGCTCGAAGTTCATCCATCTTGTTCTCCAGAGACTGAACGTTGGCAAGAAGGATGCTTGGCAGAGGTGGATGGTAAGGTCCTCATTATGACCCGAATGCCGCCTCGTTTACCACGGTGCTTTCTCTGTGGGCCTGCTCGTGGAACAGCGGCTCCAATCTTGTTGTTGTTGTTGTTGTTGTTGTTGTTCCACGTCCTACACCACGCCATCTCCGCTGAAAGACAGAACAACCTTAGAAATAACTAAGAAAGAAAAAAATAAGAAAACTCTCCCAGCCCGGTCCAACCAATCAGCGCTGAAGAGGCTGATCGGGCCGACCCGGTACAGCTGCGCCGCTACAGAGCCAAGCCAGCCCCGTCAGTTGCAGGCGTGGCTTGACCACGCCCCCTCGTCTGCCACAGCAACAATATAGTTTGGTGACAGAACTTTCATTTGAGTGATTTTGTTTGGCAAATACGGGATAGAGCGTATCAGCGATAAAATACGTTTTGCAGGGGACTTTGCCGGGTTTTAAGTTTTACATTTATTCAAGACCGATCATTTGTAAAACAGGCAAGTGTAGAGCAATGGCGTAAATGCGTAATGGAGAGGGAGCCATCTCCGTGCTGCTGAAGCCCTGTGCGTCCCGTATCAGGCTCCGTAGAGCAGAGGTTCCCAACCACCGTGCCACGGACCGGTGCCGTGCCACGGGGCAATTGCCACCGGGACGTGATAACGGGGGCGGGAAGCTCTTCTGAAGCGATCCCCCTACCAGCGCAGCGGCTCAGCGGCTGAGCGGTCACCATCCCGCTGATCTATATCCGTATCCGTATAGCTAAAACGTACAGCACAGCTTGAGAACAATGCCCTCTGGGCCGACAAAACCAATAACCATAAACCAAACCAACTTTTTGACAAGAACTAAGGAAGGTATGTTTGGAAAGATTGGTGTGAAGCAGGGGGGAAGAACGCGTTGCCAACTGTCGAGCCCGGGGGTGGATCCGTGGTGCTTTTGAGGCGTGTGGGAGCTTGGGGGCACAGGAGATATTGTACAGGTGGAAGGATATCAAGAGAATGCAGAAGATTGATCTATCTATCTATCTATCTATCTATCTATCTATCTATCTATCTATCTATCTATCTATCTATCTATCTATCTATCTATCTATCCATCTATCTATCTATCTATCTATCTATCTATCTATCCATCTATCTGTCTATCTATCTATCTATCTATCTATCTATCTATCTATCTATCTATCTATCTATCTATCTATCTATCTATCTATCTATCTATCTATCCATCTATCTATCCATCTATCTATCTATCTATCTATCTATCTATCTATCTATCTATCTATCTATCTATCTATCTATCTATCTATCTATCCATCTATCTGTCTATCTATCTATCTATCTATCTATCTATCTATCTATCTATCTATCTATCTATCTATCTATCTATCTATCTATCTATCTATCTATCTATCTATCTATCCATCTATCTATCTATCTATCTATCTATCTATCTATCTATCTATCTATTTGTCTGTCTGTCTGTCTGTTTTTCTGTCTGTCTGTCTGTCTGTCTATCTATCCATCCACTATAGACAGACAAATAGATAGTCCTAAAAAAAGCAGTGAGAGTGGGGCTTTGTGTCACACATGCTCTTCTTCCCATCTTCCATCTCTTTCTCTCCATCTCATCCTTCTCTTCACTGCAAAGGGGAACTGACGTGCAGAGAGAACGAAACGCCGGAAGAGAATCACAGAGTGCGAGCGCGAGGGGTCGGCCGGCAAGACAGGAAGACAGGAAGAAGACAGAACGACAGCGAGGGGACGAAGGGAGGAGGAAGAGAGAGGAGGAACAAGGAGGAAGAGAGGGAACGAGAGCGAGAGAGACTCCTCCTGTCCAATCGGTTGTTCCATCCTCTCATCCCTTCCGACGTCGACTCCCACGCGCGAAAACTCCTCTTTTCTTGACTTGCGTCCGCACCATTCCACCTCTTCCCTCGTTCACCGATGTCAGCCATGCAAACGCTGAGGACGGATCTGCAGACCTGCACTCCTCCCTCCATCGCTCCATCCCATGCCCATTCCCCTACGGAGGCGAACCGGGTAGGAGACACTAATGAGCCCCCGATTCTGACCTATATATAGTGAAATATATCATCAATATGGATCCGATCTGAAAGCGGTTTATCCTTTTCCTTCGTTTTATTCATTTTTTTCACGGCAATTTGAATTTGTTGCTGAAATGTTGGGGGGCTATTATCGCAGAGGGAAATCATTGTTTGTTTGCATTTAGTTAAATGCAAATATAAGAATCTCGCATAGAGACACACACACGCACGCACACACGCACGCACGCACACACACACACGCACGCACGCACACACACACACACACACACACACACAGAGAGCCCACTCTCCGACAAGCAACATCACAAGGGTATTGTGCGAACAGATCAAAAAACAGTGTAGTTCTAGTGCAAGTTCTGTGAGAGTGTTTAAAACAGCCGTACCCGGCGTAGTTATGGTATGTATAAATTACAGGGTCCCTGGTGTAGAGTGCCTTGGACCAACCTCCGGGTCAGGTCTAGACCAACACACACACACACACACACACACACACACACACACACACACACACACACACACACACACACACACACACACATACGCACACACACACACACCCCTCATTTTATGAAGGATGTGACTAAATTAGCTTCAAATTGCATTCACAGAGACCTGTGATGACCCTATATCTATAATGTGTGAGAGCAGCTCTGCTTCATGTGTGGGTGAGCGTTGAGCCCCGTTCCCACTTGCACTGAAAGCCATAAATCCACCGGCAACGTTCAAAGACGAGAAACTGAAACACGTCCAGTCTCTCTGGAGACAGGTCTTTATGTTCTTAAATTGATTCTTTTTTCTGATTAAAAAAGCCACTCAGACACTAGACGTGTCTCTTACAGTTAGGGGTGCGGTGCGGGGACGTCGGGCAGAAGCGTTTCGCTTGTCTGCTGGCTGCACCGGAGGGCGGAGCGAGCGGACAGGGAGAGGTAGAACGGGCGGAGAACGTTCCTTCTCCGGAGGCAGAGAGCGTAGGACAGGTTGAAGACAATCACACTGATTTAATAACATTGGGTCAGAGTTATTGGCTCTGGGAGGGACGGGGAGACGGGGAGGTGGGAGCCGCAGCGCCGGTCTCCGAGAGCCAGCAGAAAAAATGTAAGCGATTCAGATTGTACGTCAGTTGCCGACAGATTGTCCAAACGTTGGCATCTACACTGGACATAACGTACTAATCCTAACCCATCACGGCATGTATCCGTAACAGTCGTCTAATGTGGAGAACAGACTCCATACGGAACTTCTCCAAAAAGGAGGCCAATGTGTAAATGAAACCTACTGCCTGTCTAGCAATGTTATGGATTCCATGTGGGAAAGGGGCTTTAATGAATAAGAAGGGAGAGAGAGAGAGAATGAGAGAGACATAAAGAGTGTATGTACAAGAGAGACAGAGGTAGAGAGACCTAAAGAATAAATGTGTGTGAGTGAGCGAGGGAGAGGTAGAGAGAGAAAGTATCTGAAGTAGAGGACACGCTAATTACCTCGTGTGTGTGTGTGTGTGTGTGCGTGTGTGTGTGTGTGTGTGTGTGTGTGTGGCGTGTGCGTGTGGTGTGTGTGGGTGTGGTGTGTGTGCGTGTGGTGTGTGTATGTGTGTGCTCAAAATGATCACAGCTCACAGTGTCCGCTAATATATTTCGCTATTACACCGACTTTGCGTCACGTTAAGTAATGAACGGCATTTCCATTCGTTTAAACGGGGGAAAAAAAGTTTGCTTGTGAGATGAAAGAGGGGTGTTGATGGAGGGCTTTTAATTATACAATGATAAAAGAAAAAATTGTGAAAATCCTAGGCCTAATTATTAATCAAAGAACCCACAGTTTGGGGATTTAATCTGGGAAAATGCATTAATTTGATACTTGAATGAAAGTGTTGTATTATAAAGCATAGATTCTGTATGTTTGCAACCCAATGTATCGCACTGATATATACACTGACCGTTTGAGCATCGATATTGTTTTAGCATCGATATCGTATTAGCATCGATATCGTTTTTGCATCAATATCGTTTTAGCTTCGGTACATTTTAGCATTGATATGTTTTAGCATTGATATCGATTTTGCATCGATATCGCCTTAGCATCGCCATGTTTAAGCATCGATATGTTTTAGCATTAATATCGATTTTGCATCGATATCGCCTTAGCATCGCAATGTTTTAGCATCGATATGTTTTAGCATTGATATCGATTTTGCATCGATATGTTTTGGCATCGATATCATATTAGCATTGATATCGTTTATGCATCAATATTGTTTTTAACATCGGTACATTTTTGCATTGATATGTTTTAGCATTGATATCGATTTTGCATAGATATCGCCTTAGCATCGATATGTTTTAGCATTGATATCGATTTTGCATCGATATCGCCTTAGCATCGCAATGTTATAGCATCGATATGTTTTAGCATTGATATCGATTTTGCATCGATATGTTTTGGCATCGATATCATATTAGCATTGATATCGTTTTTGCATCAATATTGTTTTTAACATCGGTACATTTTTGCTTTGATATGTTTTAGCATTGATATCGATTTTGCATCGATATCGCCTTAGCATCGATATGTTTTTTGCATTGATATAGTTTTAGCATCAATTTGTTTTAGCACTGATATGTTTTAGCATCGATATGTTTAAGCATTGTTGTGTTTTAGCATTGATATGTTTTAGCATTATTATGTTCTAGCATTGATTTCGTTTCAGCATTAATATCGTTTTAGCATCGATACTATTTTAGCATCGATACGTTTTAGCATCTATATCGTTCTAGCACTGATATCGTTTTAGCATCGATATGTTTTCGCGTTGATATTTTAGCATTGGTACGTTTTAGCATCGGTACTTCGTGGGCGTGGCGGAGCGGGCTCCGGGAGGCGAGGGGAAGTCAGTTGGTAGACTGGCCTCGTCGCCAGCTGAGACCAATGGAATGACTGGCCATTCACAGCAGCTGGGACGATATCTTAAATTTTGTCTTGCAGTGAGGCTGAGGATGGCAGGGACCGTGCGGGGGCGCGCTGAGGGAGTCCCGCCCGTGAAAGTTCGGTCTTCACTGTACGATCCTCACTTGATCTGTTCTGATGAAACCGAGTGGAATAAAACTCGCCGTGCCGGCGCTTCAACACCGCTGCACCCCGTATCGTTTGAGCATCAATATCGTTTAAGCGTTGATATTGGTTTTGAATCAGTGTTGCTTTATTATCGATATCGTCGGAGCGCCGATATCGTTGTAGTAACACACACACACACACACACACGCCACACACGCACACACACACGCACACACACACACACACAGTATTCTTTTGAAAAATGTACAAAAAAAACATTATTATGGACTTTAAAAAAACATTTTCTCCGAATAAGTTAATAAGGAACGTTCAAACAAATAGTTTTTAGCTCAATTATTGTGTTTTATAGACTTTTTTCGCATTGATGTCATTTTCTGCCCATTACACATTCTCACTAATATTTAGTAAAGTATTTACTAGTGCTAATTATATTTTCAGATATTATAAAAAATATATTATCAATTATAATAACACTCGGGTTAGGGTTAGGGTTATTCCATCAAATCATATTTTAGAATCCTATTCTACCCTCTCTGTCTACATCTATCTAATTTGATTTGGACGATGGGAATTCTTCTCGGGGTTATTAAAGCCTCGTCTTATTTTAAATTTCCGGTGGATGGAGAATTAGGCGAGGAGGGGAGAGAGGGAGGGTGGGTGGGAGGAGAAGAGAAGAGGGAAAAGCAAAGTGAGGGAGCGCTAGGAGGTGGAGGGATGGAATATCAAAGACCAGCAGAATGAGGTCATATCAGCAGAGTCAACAAGGAGTAATGCAACGAAAACCTAATATCTCCTCACCTGTTGACCTCGGGGCGCGCGTATGTGTGCGTGTGTGTGTGTGTGTGTGTGTGTGTGTGTGTGTGTGTACAGGTGTGTCCTAAAGGCAAAGGCTTGATAGGACAGATAAAGCCCCGTGGACTCACAACACACACACACACACACACACACACACACACACACACACACACACACACACACACACACACACTGACACACTGACACATGACACCTGCCCTTCCTACATTTTTTTACTTCCTGATGTATTCCATCAGGAAGTAAAAATGTAGGAAGGTCAGGGTGGGGGAGGGTCATGAGGTGAGGAGAGATAATCAAATATTGCTATTATTTTTTGGTTTATTTTATGCTGCCAATTGTTGCTTGGTTGATTTTTTGATTGTTTACTGTTAATTTGAGGATCATTTTTTAAGTTATTATTTATTTTTATTGCTTATGGTTATTTTTTAAGTGTTTCTCTATTTATTTTTTTATTTTTTTATTTTATGATTACATTAGCATTAGTATTTTAACTATCTATCTGTGAGTGTGTGTGCAGCAGAGAGAGAGTCCTCTGGTGAAAAGGACATCTGCCATCTGCGCAGAGATCAATTACAGCACTGTATTTGATGAAACACACTGCTGAACGCCCCCATACACAACACACACACACACACACACACACACACACACACACACACACACACACACACACACACACACACACACACACACACACACACACCAGACACACACACACACACACACACACACACACACACACAGACACAGACTCTGACTGCACTGCTATGGATTAAATATTAACTATGCTAATTACTCTGCTCAGTGTGTAGAAGCTTTACTGTTAGATGGCTAACAGTCTAACACAACACACACACACGCACACACACACACACACACAGGCACACTGTCTACCCAAAAAGTCCTTGTGAAACTAAAGCAATAATTAATTTTTATATTAGTATTACTATTTTATATTATTATTTTATGATTTTACTTTATTTTATATTATATTATATTGCAAAATATATTTCGATTATTTCTTTCTCCATTTTTGCTACATTTTTGCTCTATTGAAAAGGGGAACATAAGTGCACCCTTATTTTCGATTTCTTCATTGTGAATGTCCGATTGTTCCAAAGGTGATAAATCGTTCAAATGTGCACTCCTTTCTTTGAAAAAAACCCCAAAATAGATAGAAAAAAAATAGATAAAATAGATATTTTTATTTTATTTGATCTCTCTCTCTCTCTCTCTCTCTCTCTCTCTCTATATATATATATATATATATATATATATATATATATATATATATATATATATATATATAGTACATTTTCCCTATAGATTACTATACGTACAGTACATATCTAACATTTGAAGGTCTGCATGTCAGTGTGTATGCTTGTGTGTGTCTGCGTGTGTGTGTGTGTGTGCATGTGCCAGAGGGAAATGAGAGAAGGAACGAGAGAGAGACAGAGATAGGAGTTAGTGAGTTGGGAAGGGTTAAATATTTCATCATGCTCAGCGTCCCCTGCAGTGAAAGACCCTCCATTAAAAAGACGGGGTGGGTCTCTAGCGTCTCACACACACACATACACGCACGCACGCACACATACACACACACACACACACACACGTGTGCGCGCGCACACACACACACACACACACACACACACAGAGGAAGTAAAAACGTAGGAGGGGATGGGTGGGGGAGGAGGGTGAGGTGAGGAGAGATGGGGGAAGAGATGAAAGGAGGACGAGAAAGCCCAAATTGATGGAAATGGTCTTTAATTTTATGGCTCTCGGATACGTAAAACCACCACCACGGCCTGCATGGAGTGACGTAAATCATTAAAAAAATGGTTCAGGATAACAGTAGGTGTGGTATGTGAGTTTATAATGTAGAGGCACTTGTGATGCAAGATCACGACCTATCCGCTCGTCATCTTTTCGAACAAATCTTCTCAATGCCTCAGAGGTTTCGTTCATGAAAAGGTTTCATCAGAAATACAGGCTGAACTCAATATGGATGTTGATTTGGGAGTATGCTGCGTTTGATTATGGAAGTACAGTATCTGTATGTGACAAATAAACCTCTTGAACCTTGATTGAGCTCAACAAGCTCCTTAAAAGGGGACCTGCTGTGAAAAGCTCACTTTTTCAGTGCTTTCAGGCGACTCCGCTGCAGGTCCCCGTACCTCTCCGTTGCCTTATTGAATGACACAAAGAGAGCACCGTGAATGACGGGGGGACAACACATCAGTCATTCTCGTGTCGATTACGCACATTTTCATAGTTTTTTGTACTTTTAGAGCTTATAGAGCTTATTGTGCGTAATTACCGGGTGTCATGACATTTCACTACATATGACCGTATGCATATGTATGTGACAAATAATATCTAGAATCTTGAACACCCCCCCCCCCCCCCCCCCCGCCGCCGCCGCCGCGTAACCAGACCCACTAGCATCAAAGCTAAGAGCTAAGCGTATGGGAATTACTCTGTGGTTAGCTCCAGAGAACAGCACAAATATTTTCAAAGATAGAGGAATTCATACCAACTCAAAACTGCAGCAGACGAGGCAAATGTAAGTATTTGAAAAATACTTGTGCTGTGTGTTTCTTTAAATAAAACAAGAAAAAAGTATGCTTTATTTTTATTTATTTTTTTTAATGTAGGGTATATATTATTATATATACCCTACATTATTATATTTATTTACCAACGTTTCCCAAATGACACAAATAAAGCCCTGTGTGGTGTCCCGCTGCAGCATTTTGTCTTACAAAAGTCGGAAAAAACTTGAGGCCTTGTAGATATAAGATCAGTGAAGATTCAGCGACTGGATTGCGGATTTCTCAGCTTAAATTTGTTGAGAAACAGATTTTGGTGGAGGGACTATGTGAAATCAGTGAAAGTTTATGGGCTTCATACAATGGGGACACAGAACTGGGGCAAACAGTTCCGGAACTGTGGGGAGCAGCAGCTCATTTTCATTTAAAGCGACACACACACTGAAACGGAGTGTCAGCAACAGCAGTGTCACGCCCACAGCGTCCTAGCCCCACCAGGAGCAGTTTGTCTGTTTGTCATTTA
The DNA here is from genome assembly GCF_960531495.2 of Zeus faber. Classification (NCBI taxonomy): domain Eukaryota; kingdom Metazoa; phylum Chordata; class Actinopteri; order Zeiformes; family Zeidae; genus Zeus; species Zeus faber. The sequence continues at coordinate 21,894,245 of NC_137191.1, forward strand.
TCATAGACAGGCACTAACCCCTTCCTGGTCCCCTCTGCCACTCCTTCCTCCTGCGCCGTCCCACACACCTGAGGTCCATCATTCCAACAAGCTTGCAGTATTTATTCCCTGGCCTTCCATCCACTCATCACCGGATCGTAAGCTTGTCTAACCTAGTTAGTACTGCTCGTGGCCCCCAAGTCATCGCTCTAGCCTTGCCTTTCTCCCTTCCACGTCCAAGCCGTTCCTGTCCCGCCTTGTCGAGTCTGACTCGCGGTCCACCCGTCCAGAACCTGGATCCCTCCTTCCTCGTCCACGCCATCCCTGTCCTGTCTTGCTTTGTGGCGCCTGGTAGTCCCGTCTTCGAGGACCCTTCCGCCCGATCCAGCCAGACTGGGTCTCTCCCAATAAAACTCTGTTGTTGAACCCCGTCTGCCAGCAGTCTCTGGGTCGTGCATTTGAGGCCCCCTAGCCCTGGTCATAAGAGTACGACACAGCCACAACATTTACTCAGGCGACACAGAGACTCTCCGTCTTGCGGTACAGAGCCAGGAAGCTCTCCTGGGTCAGCACGACCAAGCCCTCCGGGACGTTGCCGACCACTCGCGGCCGTGAGTGGTCTCCAGGCTCCGCCATCACCGCTTCCCAGCCTGGCTCCCAGTGCTCCTCCCGTTCACCGGGAGCCCCACATTCCAGCCACGGCACCATATGAAAGTAACTTTGGGGCACGCCAAGCTTTCCTGGTTCAATGCTCTGTGGTGTTTGAGCAGCAGCCACTGTCCTATGCCACCAAGAGCTCCTGCATCGCCTACCTCGTCGCCGCTCCTACAAAGCCTTCACACAGGAGATGTGGAAAATCTTCGACCACCATGTCTGTGGGAAAGAAGCTGCGAAGAGGCTCCTCTCCCATCGTGGAGTTCTGGATTCCGGCCGCGGAAAGCGCCTTGAATGACGATGCGCTACAGGACACGTTCCAGCATGCTAATGACAATCTGTGGGATGAGTTACCACTATGCAAGCACCCGCAAACCTGGACCAGTTAGTAAGCCCATACTTTTTGCTCCGTCGGGTTCGTCCCAGTTGCTGGCTTCAGCAGCCACCGAGCACTCCCGAAGTTGCCGGAGCACATGCAACTTGGGCGAGCTCAGCTCTCTCCCAAGGAGTGGGCCCACCACCAACAGACCGGGTCCTGCCTGTACTGCGACCAGACTGGACATCTGCGGGCCACATGCCCACTATGTCCAGGAGACAGGTCCGTTCATGCGACATAGGGGAGGTACGTACGAACCAAGCTTTCTGTAACCCCACCTCTCATCCCTTGTTAAATTCCGCCCTCTCCTGGCGCAACCAGACTCTACATCTCACAGCTCTCTTAGATTCTGGCGCAGGCGAGAACTTCTTGGACCAGAGAGTGGCGCACCAGTTGGCCTGGCACCCCTCTCCCCTGTAGCAGATTATATAACCTCTCCCGGCCTGAGCTGGAGGCAATGGAGGTTTATATTCGGTACTCTTGCTGCCAGGATAAACCGTCCCTCATCTTCACCAGTGGGCACCGGGTTTTTCTTTGTGGAAAAGAAGGACAAGACCCTTCGCCCCTGCATGGACTTCCGGGGCATTAATGAAATAACCGTTAAAAATAAATATCCTCTGCCCCTTATTGACTCTGTTTTTGTTCCCCTCCATGGTGGCACACACTTCACTAATCTCGACCTCCACAACTCTTATCACCTAGTTTACATCCGCAAGGGGGACGAGTGGAAGACTGTCTCAACACACCTCTAGGCCACTTTGAGCACCTGGTTATGCCCTTCGGTCTGTCCAATGCTCCTGCGGTGTTCCAACGCTTGATTAACAACGTTCTTCGGGACATGTTGAATTGTTTTGTGTTTGTGTACCTAGATAATATTTTGATTTTTTTTCCCAGTCCCCTGCAGAACACGAGCAACACGTACGCCAGCTCCTGCAATGCCTCCTGGAGAACAGGTTTTATGACCTGTCAGAAAAATGTGTGTTCCATGTTAATTCAGTGTCTTTCCTGGGTTTTATCGTCGGCCAAGGGAAGATGGAGATGGATCCTGGGAAGGTGGCTGCTGTGGCAGAGTGGCCAACCCCCACCAACAGGACACAACTCCAGTGTGTCCTTGGCTTCGTCACATTTTATCAGCATTTTCTTCCGGGACTTCAGACGCATTGCGGCCCCACTCCGGGCCCTCACCTCTATCGCCTCACCATTCAAGTGGATCTCCGCAGCGGAGACTGCGTTGGCAGAACTCAAATGCCACTTTGTGTCCACCCCTGTCCTAGCACATCAACTTCACATCAACAGCTTGTGGGGGAGGTGGATGCTTCGGACACAGGGGAAGGAGCGGTTCTTTCCCAGAGCTCCCCTTCAGATGGCAAGCTCCACCCCTGTGCTTTCCTCACCCGTAGGTTCACTCCTCCAGAGAGGAATTACGATGTTGGCGATCAGGAGCTCCTGTCAGTGAAACTGGCTCTGGAGAAATGGCGGCATTGGCTGGAGTGGGCGGACCAGCCGTTTGTCCGGACGCACAAAAACTTGTCCTACATTCAGTCTGCAAAGCGGCTCAACTCCTGTCAGGCCAGGTGGACTCAATTTTTCCCTGTCCTGTCGTCCAGGGTCCCATAATACCTGTAAAAGCCTGATGCCCTGCCAATGCCTGTCTGTTTGCATTGGAGGAAAGCAGCAAGGACCTGCACCCTATCCTACCAACCACCTGCCCTATCTCCACCCTGACATGGTAGATCGAGTCTCATCTGCCACACTGGGATCGGTTGCACCTCTGCCTTCGTCCGACAACAGTTATGATGGCCTACCTTGGTCCCTGACACCCGGGCCTTCATCACAGCCTGCTCCACCTGATCTCACATCGCCACTTCATCGCCCTGCCCAAGCTGCCGTCGACGAAGGAGACTGCCGACATTCTGGTGGCCCAGATGTTCCGCCTCCATGGTATCCCAGTGGATGTCGTCTGGGACAGGAGTCCGGAGTTCTTCCCTGACGTTTGGCAAGCATTTTGCACTGCCCTGGAGCCAAGCTCAGTCTTTCCTCCGGTTTCCACCCCAAGACCAATGGCCAGATGGAGCGGGCGAATCAGGAGACGGAGGCCATGCTCCGCTATGTCACGGCTGCTAATCCTTCCTCCTGAAGCGCCCAACTCCCGGGGGTAGAGTACGCCCACAACACTCTCATCAATGCGTCCACTGGTCTGTCCCGCTTCCTCTGCTCCCTAGGATGCCAGCCCCTCTGTTCCCATCCCAGGAAACAGAGATCTCTGTTCCCTCCATCCAGGCCCACATTCTCCGCTGTCAATCCACCTGGAACAAGACCCGCTCAGCCCTTCTCCAGGCGTCCACCTGCTGCCAGACCCTGGCACCCCCGTACGTCCCCTGCCAAAGGGTCTGGCTCCTGGCAAATGACCTGCCCCTCAAGGTGGAGTCCCGCAAGCTTGCCCTTGTTGAAAAGGAGCATAATAGGTCCCCTTTAGGTTTCAAGAGAGTCTTTGAATGTAACTACTGACATGACTAAATGTTGTGTTTGAAGTCTGGAAAAACAGGCTAAGGCATTTAGCTAAATTCATAATGAATGTGGCTGATTTACACTTTGCATTCCGACAAAATAATAATTTTGATATAAGCAAATTACTTTTATGGTTTGCACCTTGGCATGTATCTGCCAAAATGAATATTTTTGATCAAATTAGGCCTTCGGATAATTGTGACTGAGATTAACACTGAGAATGATCGAGAATGAACTGATTCCTCCCTCGCTCACGATGCGAAGAGTGGGAGAGATGAAAAGGATCCTTTCACCGGGTGAATCGTCCAGAACCGAATCTCAAAAAAGAGCTGAACTTCTCCTCCCCTGTATAGCCACAGACAACACTGGTCTCTGATTGACTCGCAGGTGTCATTTAACGTCCTATATCTGGACACCTCATACCAACATAGTTCCAGTCGACAGGTTAATCACTGCTCGAAATCCATACTCATGATATAGTTGACTGCGAGTAACCATGACAACAACACCAAACAAACAAGTTATTGTACTGCACATTGACTGGTAAGCATCTCAGAGATAGGCAAGTATCCTAAGAAGAATTAGGATACTTTGTCCTGCCTTACCGCCCACACATTATAAACATGATTATGTTATTATTGTATTGAAAAATGGATTTTTAAGAAATGAAGCATTCAGAGTTACCGCACTCCCTTCTTATCCTCCCTTCTCCTCCGCTCTGCCCTTCTCACATCTTCCCATCCTGCAAAGTCCTCCCCTGCCTCTCCTCCTCCTCTCTTCTCATCACTCCACTCCTCTCTTATCTATCTACTTTCTTTCCTCACCTCCACAAATGCAATTCCAGTCATTATTACTCGTATGAAATTGATTAAAACATTCAATACCCATTACCCCGGCCGCATCTCTTGAAATGACCTCTACTTTTTCCTACCTCTCTCTCCCTCTGCCTCTCTTTCACGCACACGCACACGCGCACACACACACACACACACACGCACACACACACACGCACACACGCACACACACACACGCACACACACACACACACACACACACACACACACACACACACACACGCACACGCACACACACACTGAAATGCTGCCAAGCCGCCGTTCCCGCTTAATGCCCTCAAGGCTCAACACTGCTCCCTGTAGGCGTGCAACAGAACTACACCCAGTCACGGTGTCCTTTTCAAGCCACTTCTGTTAATTAATTAAGTTCACTGTAAATCTATGATGGCGCGCGCACACACACACACACACACACACACACACACACACACACACACACACGCACACACACACACACACACGCACACACGGGCACACACGCACACACACACGCACACACACACACACACACGCACACACGGGCACACACGCACACACGGGCACACACGCGCACACACACGCACACACACACACACACACACACACACACACACACACACACACGGGCACACACACGCACACACACACACACACACACACACACACACACACACACACACAACTTCATTAATAAATTATTTCTAGACAGATAGATAGATAGATAGATAGATAGATAGACAGACAGATAGATAGATAGATAGATAGATAGATAGATAGATAGATAGACAGACAGATAGATAGATAGATAGATAGATAGATAGATAGATAGATAGATAGATAGAAAGACAATTAATAATAAATACATATATATATACTACATCAAAACAAACAAAAAATGTCATATTTTTTATTATTATTGTCTTGTAATGCTTTTTTTTTTAAACTTTATTTACATTTTCACAATATAAAATATATTCAGGTTGGAATATGGTTTCATGAATATATTGACTTATTACCCCCGCCTCCATCCTCCTGTCCAGAGTCATATTAGAAACAATTAAAAATAATCATAAAAATAAAATACTCTTATAATAAAACAAGACACACAAAAAAAAATTGGTTAATGACAACATTCCAGCAACCAGTCAAAGAAAAGACAATTTACCAGCTTTGTCCTTTACACTTTTGGTATTTGAATTAACCGGTTTACATATCTGACACCTACAGATTGTTCGGTCAAATGATAGATTTTCAAAATAACTAATAAAAGTAGACAAGGTTTCATTAAACTTTGGGCGTGATCCACGCACAGTATATGTGACCTTTTCTAATTTCGACATTGACATCACCTCCTGAATCCACTGCAGAAAGGATGTTTTTTGGCCTTCCATTTAACAAAATGATTCAACGGGCCAGCAGAGAGGCAAATGCAATTGCATTTTTTTGATGACTAAAGAGGACCTCCTCCAACTGGACTATTCCAAAGAAATGGCAGTAAGGGGGTTGGGATTCAGTGTTATAATACATAACGATGAAAAACAGTCAAAGATTGATGGCCAGAAGCTTCTCAGAGATTGGCGGCACCAGAACATATGCCCTCGAGAGACCGGGGTAGGATGGCACCTAGGACATTCTGGGAACACATTTTGGACAATTTATCATCGGAAAAATGCAGGCGATGAAATATTTTAAATTGTATCAGATTGAGTCTTATACAGAAAGATGAAAGGTGAATCTGTGAAATAATGGAGTCCCAGAGTTCATCTGAGATTTTCCTCTCCTACGTCTGATTCCCAAGCGGCCTTTGTGTTTTCCCATGTAAGGGGACATGTGTTCTGTATTGGCTGTACACTATGGAAATTAATCCTTTGTCGTATGGATTGAGATTAAGAATGTGGTGAATAGGGTCATGAAAACTGTTTGGAGGCGAAACTTTGAGCCTGAAGGTATCGAAAATCACTATTATGAATTTTATGAGAGAGAGGTGAACGATCTGAATGAATTATCATCAATATAAATCAATGAAGAAGACCGATCCACATCTATGCCAGGCCTTCAATGCCATGTCCATTTGTGACGGTGGAAAGAGATGATTGTTGTTGTGAAACTAAAGTGTTTTCTAAATTGGGTCCTGCTTCTCTGCAAATGTGGTGATCCAGTATGTCAGTTGAGAGATATTTGCTGACCACTAGTACTGTCAAAAGTTGGGTAGACTTAGCCCACCTTCTGATTTAGACCTTTCCAAGCTTGCTTTTGAAATCAAGAGTTCCATTTATTCCAAATGAAGGTAGAAATGAGACCATCTAACTGTTTAAAAAAGATTTTGGCATAAAAATGGTAAAAATACTAAGTATGTTATATTTATTTGTTATATATATATATACTGTGTATATATACACACATTTATTAAAAAATATATATATATTTTGATAAAAACTAAACAAAAACAAAACATATATAATTTTTTTTTAAATAAAATCAATAAAATAAGAACCAGAAGGAACATATAAGAAGCCCCTCAAAGTGTCGAGTAAATATAGAAGAAGGGCCTGCCCTGCTCATCAGAGAGCCATTATCAAACAAAATGAAGCACTCAATGTGCAAAAGTCAACCTCTCCAAGTGAAAAGCAAAGCAATATGACTTATTAAATGTATGGCAATTGTTTGCATCCATAGGTTATTTTCTTAAAATACATTGTAGTGAGCTAGGGCTTCTCCTCGCGAGCAGGAGGAGGAGATTTGATCACAACCAAGAGTGATGTTTATTACTCTGTTTAGCACTCTGCATTCATTCCCCGCGCAGTTATCACGGCAGGCAGGTCACTAATGGCACACAAGCGCTCACTCCTGGTGCAACAATCTTAACACATAAAAGAAATAACAATCTATCACAACACATGTAGCATGGGAAACTAACACTGACAACGGCATAACAATTAACATTGCATAAAACAACCCCCTTCCCCGACAACCCCAAAACACACAAACAAAGCATGCTGGGAAATCTCCGCCCCCCACTATTCCCCAACACGCTACAATATATAAAACAAATCAGAGATATTAACAAAAGGCTTTGAGAACAGTTTGTCAGGAAACATGTTTGGATTTAGACGACATGGTATGAGTGTTATTCAGTGCATTGCTACAGTAATTGGTATTGTTTAGCGCAGCCATTGCTATCGTGGGCTAGATAATGGCTAGCCCACGATAGCAATGAATGTATACTATCTAGCTGGCTAGCGGCTGGATGTGGAAATCGCTTGTTGTGGTAGAAGATGGACCCCTCCCTTGCAGCTTTGCGCAAAACGTCCACCTTCTCTTGAAAGTAGGGGAACTTGATCCCGATAGGTCTGTGTGGGTTGCCGTCTTTGATGGCAAGATGAAGATGGAGATGATGTGTTGATGTGTGAAGTGAGTTTCCGTCTAAATTGGGGTTTAATAAGTTGTAAAAGACGTTAATAAGGGGAATAAGAGCATAATAAACGAAGAAAAAGAGAATTAAGTTGAAATAGAGAATAGACGAGAGAAATAAAAGATGAAGTTAAAAGTAAAAGATAAAGGCTTAAAAGATGTGGCGAAAGTAGAAGTAAAAAGTAATTGTAGAACGGCAGAACTAGTAGCCAAAAGTTATTAAATAACCATGCAAGATTAATGGAGACAGGGCCCGTATCTCCTTATAAAGTAAGACATGTGTACATTAAATGCTGCGTGAAAGTTGGCCGAATGAAAATATAATATAGTTAAATCTAGGTAGGAAAAACAAAGAGGAAATAACCCTGGCCAGGGGAATTGACTCAAAATAAAATTATATGAATGAAGATGAAAAAGGTTGAAAAGTGAAAAAGAGACAAAAGCTAAAAGCCTTAAGTAAGATGAAAAAGATGAAAAATTAAGCAAAAAGAGTTACAAGTTAAAGGCTTAAAAGATGAAAAATAAAGTTTGAGGAAAAAATGGGGAAAAGCAGGGCTGATCCAGCCCTGAAGAGAATGAGTGCACAGTGAACATGCAAGCTAAAAGAATCTGATTAAAAGGATAATTTGTTAAAAGTCTGGCCAAAGTGAAAATCTTGATGAAATTAGAAAAGTATACATGAGTTGACGTTAAAGTATAAAGTTAAGCGCTGTTGAAATTTTTGGAGAATCTCTTTTACCTTTTGGTGTGTGAGTGTGCCGGCTAAAGGGGGTGTGAAGAGATTTGTGTATTGTTCGTGTGTATAAATGATAAATGATATATAGAATACATGGGTTATTAAATAGGTATACATATGTAGTGAGCAGTTAAATAATACATAAAAGACACATTTCTTGCACCTTTAGTGATATATATATATGAGCCTGTTTACGGACTTTGTAAAGGTGATAGTAAAGATTATGAGCTTTTCTTTAAAGGGCGTTTGATAAACATATATGAGCCTTTTTCTTTAAGGATGTTTGATAAATATGTATGAGCCCTTTTCTTTCAAGGACGTTTTATACATTTGATAAAGGATATGGACCTTCACAGGACTTTATATATTTGATAACAAAATGAGCCTTCTTGAGAGAAGGACTAGAATCACCAGAAACAGTCTGCCTGCACATGCATGTACACATTCAGAAAAGAAAAGAAAATCTCCTGCTCTGAATTATGGGTAGGATTTGTGGATTGTTTGGTTGGGGTGTGAGTTTTTTCTCTTTGTGCTTGGAGTGTGTGTGACAGTGCTTGTTGTGAGTCCTGCTGGTAAAGGAGCAAATAGTCTTGGTGAAATAGAAGGAAAAGCTGGATTTTTGATGCAAGAGAAGAGGTTTTGTGTTTCGGCTCCTGAGTGAAAGGAATCAGCTTTGATTTATGACTGTGCGTAACTGCAGTAGGCTCGGCTGTTCCGACGGGGGACTGAAACAGGATGTTCGTTCGCTGACGACCAGTGCAAACTGGAAGGTGTGACAAAATTTAAGAGGTGGAGCAAGGGGTGGTGCTTCATACAGAGTGGAACTTAGTCGACTCCCCCTGACAAGAGGGGCAGAGAAGAAGTATGATAGAAGAAAATAAATAAATTAATTAATATTAAAATAAAATAAAATAAAATAAATATAAATTAAATTAAATTAAATAGGAAAATAGAATAAAAATAATTAATTAGAGGTGATATTAGATTGACTAATATACTTTTTAGATTTAAAGAGCATCGTATGAATAAAAGTAAACATTGCTTTATTTCAAATGCGTGAGAAAAAATAAATGTCTCATTGAATTGTATTATAGTATGTATAAGAATTTAGAGTGGTCTTAAGACACTGAACTCTTGTGTTGTTCTTTTTGTTTTTTCTTTCTTCCTCTCTTTTACTTTGCTGAGTGAGAGCTGAGGGAAAGACAGAGAAAATGGAATGTGTCTGAATTGGATCATCCAAGGGGCAGATGACAAGACATCTGGCAGTTCTTCACAGACACTCAAAGCTTGCGGATGACAGCGCATAAGAATTCTGTATCCAGCTTGAATAAGGCCAGTGCGGATTATCCACTATCTCTTTTCAATAGACACCTGCATTTACCTATATGTGTGTACATCTAGTTATAAGCTACATGATTGCTTGTTCTCATATATAGGATTACAGTACTTATTTTTCTTATATTGCATTTGCAATTAGTTAGTAAGACACTTGGCAACAGACTGACTAATCAAGGCATTTGCCTAATTAATGGAGTATTATTGATTTGATTGATCACATGCGGAAAAACTGATTTGATTTAAATACGGTTGAGTGCTGTGAATATTGGTTTCATTATCTGAGTATGGTTTACCTTGATTTAGGCTGTTTTGAGAGTGAACATTGATGTACATTTTGATAATTTAAGATATATGAGTATGATCAGATGTATCAGATCATGAACAAGTGAAGTTGCTTTCATAAGTGGGAAGCTATTGGTCTCCTTTGGGGTTGGAAAATTCAGTTGTTTTTGGTCGAGTGTGATTACACGGTGCTTTATAAATAATTTTAATTAAATAATTTCGATTTACAATAAAATAAATGGATACAAGAATTACAAAAGTAATCACTCCAAATGATGTAGTGCGAAAGAATAATCCTCTTATTAAAGATATTGTAAAAATATTAGGAAAATGAAGCAAGCGTGGCCTGACATTGAACAACCATGGCCAGCTGAAGAAACTTCTAACCCGGATGTGATTAGAACAATGCAGGTGCTTGTGTCCACATATAAAGTAAATCAAAAGAAAGGAAAAAGAGGAAAGAGACGCACGGAGAAAAGACAAACAGAACTTGGCATTCTGCAGCTTTTCATAAAGGAGGGACAGACATGGTTCGAAGCTGCAAAGGAAAAAAGAAAACAAAGTAGACAAGAAATAAAGAAAAATAAAAAGGAAGCAGAAAAATTGATGGAGAAGATTACCGCACCATTCTCACATACAGCATCTGTAGAGAAGCCCCTGCCTTATGAGAAGGAGGTGAAGTTCACTGATGTTTATCCCCAGCTCCCAGTGATGACAACGGGCATCTATCCCTTCAAAGATGAGGATGAGGCTGCAAAAGCAGTTACAGGAGCAAACAAAGCAGGCAAAGTTCTTCTTGTCACCCATGAAGTGGACTTGGAAGATAAAATCACGCTCAGAGATATGATCTCGATGCAAGAAGCTGCGTCAGCCATAGATTAACAATCATGGTTGGACTGAGGGGCCACACAAGAGTCAACTGGTCTGTGGAGAAATCATGAAGGACTGATGGTAGCACCCCCCAACCTCCTAGGTCTGATGATTCAGGAAGGACATGGGTTAGCCAATGTTGCAAGGGGGGAGGTAAGAAGGAAAATCACGAAAGAGTATGATTTTTGGGCACTCTACTTGCTTGAGCAAATTGATTATGTCATAGGCAGATGTACAATCGGTCTTAAAAACAATGTTCGGAGGGGTGTGATGAGTCCACCCAGTCACATTCCAACTCCGACAGGTCCCATGAGTGAGTTGGTTGTAGATTTTGTTGACATGATAAGACCAGTAGGAGGTTGAAGATACATGTTTGTGGTCGTGGATAGATTTTCACGGGGGAATGAGGCATGTCCAACCAAGCGTAAAGATGCTCAGTCATAAGCAGGTGGGGACTTCCAGATGGGAAAGAGTTCGTGGATAAAACAGTAAAATTAATTCTGCAAAAATTCGGAATCAAACAACATCTAGCAGCTGTTTATCATCCACAAAGCCAAGGTGTTTGTGAAAAATGTAATGGTGTGCTGAAAAATCACATTGTTAAAATCTGTCAGCATACAGGACTTAATTGGGTAGAGGTGTGTAGTTAGGAGCTAACACTAGTAGAGAAATATCCATTCTGAGCATCTGATTCTGTCATAGACTCTATTTTTAACTGAGAAAATGCATGGACAAAGGGGGGAAAAGGAAAATCTAAATCATATATTGGAATAATGTTAAAGTATAATGAAAAAGTGAAATTATTATACTGTATTTGATGTGTGTGCAAGATACTGGCTGGTGAATTTTTCTTTCAGGACCAGTCTGAGGGTGGCTGTGTCCAGAGATCCTAACAGCCTAATGGACTTGAACACTCAAACATGGACATTCAAAAATGGAGGATGAAAATGGACAACGGACCCTGAATGAGGACATCATGATCAGGAGTGTCGAGTGAAATAGCATTGAAAATTGATGCTGTTAAAAAGCAACAGTTCAATACATACATATGTGTTATGCAGGTTTTTATAGTATTGGAATTTGTTTATTACAATGGAACCTGTATTATTGATGAAAAGTCTGTATTTTACAGTAGATATTTTTAGCAAGACATATTACTTTGATTTAGTATTGTTTTTTTTTAAGTTTTCTGTAACAGGGAGAAATGGATATATTGGGACCTCAGGTGTTTTATTTTTTTGCGGGTTTTGAGGCACATTGATGATAAGCAGGGATAGGTTCACTGGAGGGTCCGATAGGTCGACCAGCCAACTTTGGACAAAATCTTTGATTTATTTCTGAGGTTCTGAATGTATGCATTTACATGTATCATCCAACCAACTTTGGACAAAATCTTTGATTTATTTCTGAGGTTCTGAATGTATGCATTTACATGTATCATCCTGTACAGTTGTCTAAACCCTTCTTCTTTGCGGTTAATTGATTTGGAGTGCAATAGGTGGTTGCCTGGGGCAGAGGGACCGTGAGAGAATTTTCCTGTCTTGATTGTTTGTTGAAAGAACTAAGAAAGGAAGCTGCCAGATGGGTTTTTTGCTCTCACACTCCACAAATTTGTTGTATTGCTACGACTAAGCATGTTCAGGAGGTTATATTATAATCAGTCTGTTTGTTAGTAGGTGATTTCAATTAAGCCAATTAACATCGTAAGTTCAATGACTCTTCTCTCTGTCGAGTCTTTGTGTAGTCTCGAAGGGGGAAAATATGTCCGGATGTCCGAGGCAAGTCAAATTCTAATTCATCAAGAAACTACAACAGTACTTTGACTTTATTTTTGAGTCCAGCAGTCAGGTCCAAGCAGCTATGAGCCTTGCCCCCTCGGCTAGCCATCTGCGTAGCAAGGGAGGCGTTTACCTTTATCAAGGTCTCCGACTGCTTTGGAATTTTTTTGATGCGGACTTTAGCAATTTCCAGGCACGGATCGATTGAAAGGTCATCGATTTTCATATGTAGCTCACTTGTCAGCAACGCTCGTGATGAATCTATCTTTATGAGCACCCTTTCCTCCGACGCCTTAACGGCCGACATGAGTGCTTCCATGTCGGCGCTCCAGGTCTCTGGGGCTTCCTTTCCGGACCAGTCCGGGGCCTCCTGGCCTAGTTTAGGCTTCTGGCCTCTCCGCATTGATTTGATATGATTAATAATTCACTGAGGATCGGTGAGTCACGGCAAGTATGACTAAAAGTGGTGACTACAACACTGACCAAGGAACAAATTTAAATCAAATAATAATGAAATAATAATATCAAATATAATCCCGATGCGGAGCTCAAGGAAAACACGTCCTCGCGTGTTGCCACTCCCGCCCCCCCCGACTCGAAAATGTTGTACTCCGTCTCGCAATGCTTTTAATGAACAGACGACACATCATTTCCATGTAAAAAATACAAATAAAAGTACACCCACCTTTGATTCAGACGGAGCGGTTTCACTGCTGGAAGTTTGAAGCAGTTACTAACCCTTTCTCACTCTGCGTTCTTGTTTGTACTTGTGTTCTTGTGGACTTGTGAAACGTCATCAGTCGCAGCCCGAGTACTGTTCCAATTCAAAGTCCGCATCAAGCCAAGTCCAGTCCAAATGCCCGGATGTGGACTTGCTCCGCCCATTTTATCGAGGAGGCATCGGTGGTGACTTGGGTGAACTTGGGACAGCCAAGTATCCCAGAATGCATTTCGCAGAATGACCGTCCTGCGTCCTCCCGTCCCTGGGAGTCTGTGCTCCCAGGTTGAAGTTGCCAAGTCTGAACTCCTCAAGTCCGGAATTCCGCAAGTCCGCAAATCCGGACTTCGCGTACTTGGTATTGAGAAACGGCCGAAATCTGGGGCAAACAGGAAGTGGCTTCCCGATGAGGGACAGCTCCGTGAGTTAATTAAAACACTGGAATCGAATCATCTCCATCCGCCGTTTTCGCAGCGACTCGGGGGGTAAAAACACATACAGTACGTTACCACTCTGCCGCTGGTTTTCAACGTTTAAACAAAGTGTATTTGGAAGGCGTTCCTGGGGTTTCCTCCGTCTCCAGCGCACGCCGCAGCGTGTTGACAGAATGGGGCGGTGGCGGGGGATCTGTTATTAACAATGCCCGCCAGTTATTTTTCCACATCCTTCAGAAGGTTTTTTTTTTTTCTCTCGGGGGCCGGCATTTTAATCTCAGGACAGTGCTTTCTCTCCTTTCGCTCGGGCATTGTCTCCATATCGCAAATGAAGTCGATGCATCACCGGTGGAGGGATAGCGGCAGAGGATTGCAACTTTTTGAG
>NC_137191.1:21913546-21921046 GCF_960531495.2 Zeus faber
AAAACGCATCACTTCCGAACAGACCACAGAACTTTAAAGACGGGGCCCACCGTGTATACAGTGCTACTGCCACCGACTGAACACGCACGTTTCAACAATGAGTGGTGACTTAGTTGCCTTGACTTAAGGCTAACCCATACTACTGCCAATCTATTGGACAACGTCTAATCTAGGCGTCCTAGTTAAAAGCATTAAAAACTGGGCTGTGGGAACATTGGGCTGACGGAATAGAGGACCCAAATCGGAAAACATATTTTGAGGCGACAGGGATGAGGGGATATAGGGCTGAGGGAACAAAGGACCCAAATTTAAGGAAAAGTGCCGTGACGGAACATGGCGCTCAGAGAACATAGGATCTACCTTTGGAGAACAATCAGATGACCTCCCATTGGCTGTGATGTCCGACCACGCATTTGATGCCGATTTTGATGTCCCATACACATTTGAACACGAGGGACGCTCTCTCTCTCTCTCTCTCTCTCTCTCTCTCTCTCTCTCTCTCTCTCTCTCTCTCTCTCTCTCTCGTTCTCTCTCCAACACAGAACTGTTTAACGCGAGCATCTGGCCGCTCGTCCATGAAGTACATGCGGGAACACACTCGCCTGCAACACGCTCAGCTGGTGTGTACGTAACAAGCAAAACACGTGTCAGCACGAGGAATAGAAATAGATCAAGCTGGGGCTTGTCACAGCAGGAGTCAGCCATAATGACAAGAGGTGCGAGCGAGGGAGGGAGGGGTGGGGTGCCGAAGAAAGGAGAAGAAAGGTGTTGGCGGTGGTGGTGGAGGTGGTGGTGGTGGAGGTGGTGGTGGTGGTGGTGAGGGAAAGGCAGAGACAAAGCAGAGGAAGGAGGGGTGGGGGTGGGTGGGAGGGAGAGGGAGAGGGAGAGGGAGAGGGGTACAGGAAGGCAGACAGTGGAAATGAAAGAGTAGTGATTACAAAGGAACCGAAAGGGAATAAGAGCAAAAGCACAACGTCAGTTCCCCTGGAGTCAGACATTGAAACCTATCGGGCAAAGGCGTATTTGACGAGACACGTGGAGGAGGGAGGGAGCGAGGGAGGGAGCGAGGGAGGGAGCGAGGGAGGGAGCGAGGGAGGGAGCGAGGGAGGGAGCGAGGGAGGGACGATGTTGTTCTGCTGGCCCACCTTACCCTCAGAAACTGATGGCCGCCTTTTTAGGACCAGTTCGGTATAGTGACGAAAGGTTTGGCTCTTTTTCAAGACACTTGAAGCCCTTGACAGGGGGTCTCTGATATAGGTATAATAGTAGTATATATAACATATACTAGTATAATGATTGGTACACAGTCAGTGTTGGGGCGAGCAAGGGAGGACTGAGACTCTGTGAACGATTAACGGGATTCGGAAGAGCAGTTTTGGCTGCCGTTTGGTTGCGAATGGAATTCTACCAAGAACCATTAAATTGTGTCACAATTGTTTGTTTTAGCGGAAGGCAGCGTGCAAATCAGTCACATTCAACATGAATTATGCCCAACACACTGACCTTTACTTCCACATGAATTAAAACCTCAGTCGTGACGGACGACTCTCAGGCGTTTGCTTTAGAATGATCTTTAATTATTTCGCATTCGTTTGAGTTGGTCTGCGGCCACCGCGGCGGCGCATCGCTCCCGGCGAGGTGTACGGCAAGCATAGGCGTACGTAGTGAGCTCGAAAAAAATTGCATCGCAATGAACTTTGCATCTCTCCGCTGGATGGAAGAGAAGAGCCCAACAGGCGGGTGTAGCGGGTGGAGGGGAGTGCAGCAACACAGCAAAGCAGGCCCGGGCAGGAGGCGGTTTAAATAGTCCGGCCCCATAAGGGAGCGGCAGCGCGCGGCGGCGCCGAGTCGTCCGACAGAACCGGCTCCGCACGATACGCATAATTCTGCGAACGACTCGCTCGCTCTTTCTCTCACTCACTCTCTTCCTTGCTCGCCCACTCACCGGATATGAACTCCAGGAGCTGGTCGGGCTCGCGGCTTGGACCCCGGACTCGCAAGTCATTTCTCGTGGTCGTCGTTGTGAATGAATCATTTTGTGCGTCTTGCGTCACTGGTCACCTCCTCAAAATAGTGTTTAGGACTCTGCAATGTCAATGCCACTATTCCCAGCGAGCTGAATTAACTTTTCTTACTTTACCAAAGTAGTTTTTGATAGCTTTGGAGAAAGTAAATCTGCATTTTGGAAAAAACAAACGCTGCCTTTGGTTAACTTTGAAATGTGCATTAACAGGAGGGAGCTCCCTTAAAAGCCGGATGATATAATATGCATATAATATCTTGGCAGAAATGTTGTTTTTCGGATATGAATTTGGGCGTCTTACCTCAAATTGACCCCGAGACTGTGATGCAGTTTGTGACTCGCTGGCTGTCGTCTCTGCATGTGATAATTGGGATTATTTTGCATATGATAATTAGGATATTTAGAAGACTTTTTTTTTCCACGGTCCGCCGGCTGGTGTGCGGTTTTCTCCGCTCGTAGGCGGCTTCTCAAGACATATTCGCCAAAGGGCTGATCACCCCTTTATTTACACTACTATTTAGTTGAACAACACACATTACATCCAGCAACTTCACACACAGCTTGTTTATCAGGGGTGGGTAATTAGACTCATTTCAAAGTGTCACAGTCTTTTTTATTTTTACAGTTTATTCACGGTCACATTCAGGATCACACCGCATGGCAAACGAAGCATTCATAATATGTCATGAAAAGAAGATATTTTCATAATCTTCTCAAAGGATAAACAGGAACACTAACATCTGGCAATTACCTCCCTATTTACTCGAATATGCATATTAATGTTAAACCCTCCTTTTATTTACCAGGTGACAGGTTTTATATTGTGTGGTTGAAATTATTCCGGTGAAATTAATTTAAAAGAAGAGAGAAAGCCTTGAGACTGTGGCTAATAAGCACGAAAAAAAACCCCTGCATAATTATCCAGTCTTGAATGGAACTATCAACTATGTACAGATGTCATCAGCTTCGAGGCACGCCTTGGGTCTACCGCGCTAGTGATGCGTGAACGATTTGTTCATAGCGATCAAATATTTTAAAAGACGGCAAAGGAGTCGGTAACCGCAGCCAGGCACCCAGGCATTCACTGAGTCAAAGAATCCCAAAGAAATACTCGGACTCTTCTGACTCTCGTTCATCGCTCACTGGAAGTCCGCCCTCGCCGACCGCGTGTTACACAAACTCAATCACAGGATTCAGGGTCAATCCCAAGTTGGAAAAAATTCACAAACCTTTTCACTGAGTCACTCGTCGAGAACCGAATCGGGGGGATAAAAGGAGCCGAACGTTTTGTCACGGGAAATAGCCTTTAGGGTTCAAAACGTAATGATAATTATAATAAAAATGAATGAATAAATAAGTAAATAAATAAATAAATAATAACAATAATAATAATAATAATAATAATAATAATAATAATAATAATAATAATAACAACCCTCATCCTCACCGTCATCATAAGGAAACCTCAACTTTGCCTCTGTTCCTAAACGCAAACAGAAAAGCCCTCAAGGAGGCGTCCCTTTCCGCGTGTTTTCTCTCAGCTGTCTGCCTGTGTGTGTGTGCACTACATTCACCGTCCGCACAGGAAGTGTCAGGTTCGCCCCGAGCGAGCTGCCAGCTTCACCTCCACCAACTGTCTTCCCCTTCCTGGGCAATAAATATAGATAGGCTCTGCGTCCGAGGGAAAGCATATGTTTCAGTGAAGGATACCCCCCCCCCCTCCCCCCCCAGCCGTCGACCTTCCCACTTAACCTATACGTTTAGAATCAGCTCAAATACATGGTAAGCAGATGTACACACAAACCACACACACACACACACACACACACAGAGCTAAAGAACAAACAAGCAGAACCGAGCCATGCATGGCAGATTTGTTGTGACAGCTCTACTTTGATTTACATTTTCCCCCGGACTCGTGGCATCTATATGAACCGGAAAAAGAAGATGTTTTTAATAACCGTGGCAACCGCGTCCGGCAAACCTCACAAAGCGAAGGCAAGATGGGGGAGGGAGGGAGAGGGAGAGAGAGGGAGAGAGAGGGGGAGAGAGGGGGAGAGAGGGGGAGAGAGGGGGAGAGAGAGGGAGAGGGAAAATTCTTTCATTACAGTGAGAAAGGGCCATAAGGGGAAGTTAAAGAATGTAAGAATGAGTGAGTGAGTGAGTGAGTGAGTGAGTGAGTGAGTGAGTGAGTGAATAAGTGAGTGGGTGAGAGAGGAAGTAGGCGGGTAAGTGAGAGAGTGACTGAGTGGGTGAGCAAGAGCACATGAGAGAGTGAGTGGGAAAGAGAGTGAGTGAGTGGGTGAGTGGGTGAGTGAGTGAGTGGGTGAGTGAGTGAGTGAGTGGGTGGGTGAGAGAGAAAGTAGGTGGGCGAGTGAAAGAGTGACTGAGTGAGTGAGCAAGAGCACATGAGAGAGTGAGTCGGCAAGAGAGTGAGTGAGTGAGAGAGCGAGCGAGTGAGTGAGTGAGTGAATGAGCGAGCGATGTTAGTGGGTGAGCCTGAGAGAGGGAGGGACAGAGAGAGAGAGAGAGAGAGAGAGAGAGAGAGAGAGAGAGGGGACAGAGTAGGACAGAAATACCCCAATGACAGGTTGTCGATGGGGAGGAGGAGGGAAAATATGAAAACATGATGGGGGGGAAAATAAAAGTGCATGTGATAGAGGTCAACACGCACGTGCAAAAAAACACGTAGACACACGTGCACATGCTCACGTGCACGCTTTTAAAGGTCATCAGCTCGCCTGACTCCCCAGCAGACAACTGGCAATCAATAGGAGAACGAGGGAGGATGGAGGGAAAGCGAGGAGGGGTGGCTGTTTAGGCATGTGGAGGACTTTCTTTCTTTCTCTCTTTCCTTCTCCCGGTGACATGGAGAAAAACTTGTTGTTGTTTCCCTAAACCTGACCTTCAAATGCCACCGGCTGGTTCAAATAAATCCTTGAAAGATAATTTTATTTTTGACATTTTTGAACGTTTTGAATTGAGATTCCGGAACTAGAGGGAGAAATGTATTGGTGTATTTCTGCTTTGTGAATTTTTGACAATTCTTCAAAAGGGTTTGTGTCGTTTCCTAAAAAAATGCATTTGGGAGGATATTCTCTCTTTGTAGTGTATGTTCTCTATTCTTTGACTGTGCAAATAATAATAATAATAATTATCATTATCATTATTATTATTATTATTATTATTAGTAGTAGTAGTAGTAGTAGTATTTATTGTTATTGTTATTATTATTATTATTATTATTATTATTATTATTATTATTATTATTATATCAACACATAATATTTAAGTTATACTGTATATGCAGCTATCAAACCTTCCACCATGACGGGTCTCTCCTTTGGCTTTATCACAGGAGGCACAAAGACACAGGTGCTGCCGAAAAATACACAGGTTTTGTTTGGGGAGTAGACACAAGAGCGCCCTCCGGCATCAATTCGGCTAATTAACACATACACACACACACACACACACACACACACACGCACACACACACACAACTATAAATGAGTGTGTTTAACCTCGGTGTACCCAGAGTGGTGCCCGGAGTACTCTAGTGGTGGGGATGTGAAACTGCAGGCGGGGGGGTTTGCTCCGGTAGTGAAGCAGAAAATCTTGGTTATTGGGGGGTATTTATATATCTACACACTTAACACGCAGACACACACACACACACACAAACACACACACGCTTTTCCCTTGAACTCTCCAGAGATGGCCACGTGTCTCTATACTTCATAATCTATCTCCATTAGGAGCTGATGATAGGTTGTGATTAATAGGAGCAAATAAACACACACACACACACACACACACACACACACACACACACACACACACACACACACACACATATTGGCCAGACACCTCCATTAACAATACAACAACAGTGATGCATTATTTCTCCATTGGGTCTCAGCTGAAAACACCAACTGGCATAATGAAGTTTTAATAACCCGAATAAGAAATAAAATAAGCTGAGTAAATAAAAATGTTTTAAAGTGAAATTGATTACAGTTTTGTTATTCGGTTTGCAGTAACTAAATAAGAAAATAAACTT
Source organism: Zeus faber (assembly GCF_960531495.2). Lineage (NCBI taxonomy): Eukaryota > Metazoa > Chordata > Actinopteri > Zeiformes > Zeidae > Zeus > Zeus faber. The sequence continues at coordinate 21,919,633 of NC_137191.1, forward strand.
ATTTGGGTTCATTTTTTTTTTGTGCTGTTTTTGCGCTTAATTATGAATTAATCTTCGTGCATTTAAAGTGAATGTGGCCCATGTTTGACAAATAATTTAAATATATTCCTTAAAATGCATAACTTATTTGTGTAGCTTGTAAATCATATAGGTTCACACAAGTTGACAACATGCCCCCTGTCTATCACGCTTAAAAAATAAATAAAACATACCGTCCAACTGGGATAACAGAGACGACACAACGAGATCCTACTGTCGAGGGGCAACAAAGGAGGACATCTGCTGTGTCCCCACATTACTCGGAAGGCCGATGACCGAGAAATCTATAAATGTGGTTAACCCTTCATTTACACACTGCCATGGCTCATGATCGTTGATGACCCAGCCGCTCTGTGGAATACTCCATTCGGATTGGTCAACAGCAGCAATCAGCCGTCGGTTCTGTCTGGATAACGACCACTGTCTGTTAATGACGAGCCGCCAACCTCTTCTCCGCCTTGATGCTAATGACATCATGAGCATCAACCTCTTGTGCTGCTCCGTAGGAACTACACCGTCAGACTTGAGATGAATGTCAAGTCAAGTCAAGGCGCACCTTTAGGGATGGGTACGTTTGAGCTATCTTTCTTTGCAGAAGCTCTTAAACCGGACATAGTAGTTATGAAATCAATTGAAAATCAAATTCTCATGTCAATATATTATTTTTTTTAGTGAGCAGCCATGTAATAAGCGGGATAATGTGCAGCCAGATGGTCATTATCGCAAAATAACCCCATCACCCTGTTTGGGTTATTTGGCTCCTCAGCGTTCCTTTTCTCCGTACTTAACAAATCAACAGATCAACAGCTTGCAGTCCACCTTTCATCACATGAACCAGTGGTAGAGCTCAGATTTGAGGAGAGAGGTTTTTTTTTTTTCCAACACAGGAGGAGGAGAGTAGGACAGCCCATAATAATAAAAATCAAAATAAAATAAAAAATAAAAAAACAGGACACAGCCTCCAGACACAGCAATCTCATTTTCAGCCAATTCCACTCAATCCATATTTTCACCGCCACTGACATGGATGTGCTGTATATGGCATGTGTGTGTGTGTGTGTGTGTGTGTGTGTGTGTGTGTGTGCGTGTGTGTGTGTGTGTGTGTGTGTGTGGACACACACACACACACACACACACACACACACACACACACACACACACATTGTGTAATTTCCCCAGTGCCTCTGAACGAATGCCAGAGTTGGGTGGAGCAGATGCTCTGTAATCCTGTAATAAGAAAACCAGACACACACACACACACACACACAATAATCTGTTCGAGACAATACCACTCTTTTTAATCTCAATCCCTCCCTCGCCCTCTCTTTAGCTGCCAATCGCTCTGTCTGTTTGTCCCGCTTCCCCCAAATTGATA
>NC_137191.1:21926046-21931046 GCF_960531495.2 Zeus faber
GACATATAGACACACACACACACACACACACACACACACACACACACACAGACATATAGACACACACACACACACACACACACACACACATAGACACACACACGCACAGACACACGCACACATTCAGGTATTGGTGATTACGGGGACTTTAAAAACAATATTAGTTGGGATTTTGGACATTTAAAACATCACAATTACATTTATTTGAATCAAGGGGAGTACATCAGGAGGATACTCATATATACATAAAAATACATAAAAATATTCAAACATTTCAAAACAGATTTTTTTATAAGAACAATCAATTATGAGGACAAATGAATGAGGACAGCATAAGGAGATTATAAGGACATCAATGCTGGTGTGTATTCTGATGTGTTGTCCTTTTAAACTATATATGCACGTGCACACACACACGCACACACACACACAAACACACACAAACACCCCCCCACACACACACACACGCACACACACACACACGCACACACACACACACATACACACACACATACACACACACACACACACACACATAAACACAACCAACCTCTTAAGGACATGCACACTTCAGCACTATAACACACAAGCACCCACTAACACACAAACACACACTCTCGCACACAGACACAGACAGACAGACAGACACACACACACACACACACACACACACACACACACACACACGCGCGCGCACACACACACACACACACACACACAAAACAGTTATTTAATAAGTGGTAGTGTTAGGACGACTCAGAGACACATGGTGAATGGAAATGAACGTGTTTCTGCTCTGTTGGCTGCATAAAGCCATGCACATTAGGTGCCAGCTTTAACTCACATTAGCCAAGTGTGTGTGTGTGTGTGTGTGTGTGTGTGTGTGAGTATGTATGTGTGTGTGTCTGTGCGCGAGAGTGTGTGCGTATTTGTATGTTAATGGCTGCTTGTGTGTTATCGTGCTGAAGTGTACATGTCCTTATGAGGTTAGCTGTATTTATGTCTGGTGTGTTTGCGCGTGTGTGTGTGTGTGTGTGTGTGTGTGTGTGTGTGTGTGTGTGTGTGTGTGTGTGTGTGTGTGTGTCTGTCTGTCTGTGTCTGTGTGCGAAAGTGTGTGTGTTTGTGTGTTAGTGGGTGCTTGTGTGTTATAGTGCTGAAATGTGCATGTCCTTAAGAGGTTGGTTTTGTTTATGTCTGGTGTGTTTATGTGTGTGTGTGTGTGTGTGTGTGTGTGTGTGTGTGAGTGTGTGTGTGTGTGTGTGTGTGTGTGTGTGTGTGTGTGCGTGTGTGTGTGTGGGGGAGGGGGGTGTTTGTGTGTGTGTGTGTGTGTGTCAAGATAATGGCTTGTTTGTTTATTTGTAGTTTGACACCGGTCCGCCCTCCCCTATTGATCAGAGCTCCTGCCTTCATCCTTCGCTCTCCTCCCAGTTGGCTGCTTATGAAAACGCTATTGTTGGAGAGACAAGCAGCGCTGCTGCTCCTCCACGTCACGCGTTCACAGGTGGTTGTTTTGGTTGTCCGTTCAAAGAAAACAAATATAATGAATGCGTCATCAATGGACCATCACATATAGACATCGATGAACAGATTAAGGTCAAGTAAGAGAAATGCAAAATAGTATGTCCTCATGTCCTCATATGACATCATATCCTTGGCATAATTTCATCAAGCTAGTTACGAAAATCTTGGATTCCCACGTGGATTCCCAAGAGAGTAGCGGTACAGGAGGTGCTGGATATTGAGTAAATCAGCTGTTCCATTGTTAATCATAGCTGCAACAATATATTACACAACAATTACACAAACAAATATCAACCTCAATGTCAATCAAAACAAAAAATATAAAATCAAATCTTAACAATTATTAAAAATGACATAGAAATATATATATATATATAAATATATAAAATATAATTATAATTACAATCAATGTTTTTATATTATATATTTCATATCATTTATAAAGAGAGATTTCATATACAGTATATGCCATAATATATAAATATATACCATATATTCACTGTATGTCATATATAAATGTAGATTTTATATATTTGAGTCAATGAATTCATCAGAATGTTGACGAATCACATTTTGTTGCGTCGGCCTCACATATGGAGGATCTCATGAGTCCGGGGTGCACTGAGCTGAGTGTAGTGTCCTGACTCTCTGACGCTTTCCTTCACGCCGCCCATCACCTTTCCTGTCTCCTTGGCGGACGACAGTTATCATGTTTTTTTGGGGGTTTTTTCTGGCCGCAGTCAATCCCAACACGTCACCATTAATGTCAGTCACAGCTCGTACGGCGCCGCATTCACACACCAGCGGCAAAACCAGCCATGCGAGCCGCCAAGCACCTCGCCGAGCGCGGCAGCGGGTTAAAGGCCACTGACTCGCACGTCAGCAGCTTTTTTCCAACCTATACGGCGGCATCGCAACCTTGCATATCAACGACGGAATAACAGCCAAATTGCTGCGTTTATGTCGGTGGAGCGAGGTCGGACTTCTCTCAGCGCTTCGCTTACATCTGACCAATCATGGAAAAGGTTCTTGGCAAGGTCACGAAACACTCACAATGGCGGATCGGCTGACAAAAGGGATACTCCGATATGCAGGTGCCGTTGCCAGGCGAGGGAAGCAGTGCCGTTTAAAGTGCCGAACCTTCTCCTGATTGAAGATCTGGGACGCACAAATGTTTTGCCTCGGGAAAGAAAAAAAAAAGCAACCTGTATTTGTGGGTCAAGGATCGTCACTCGTGCGTTCTTCGGTTCTTGTGGACGCAAGCCGATTGCGGAGGGACACATCTCTCTTGTGTGGAGGTCACACTGAAGTTCCCAAAAGTCAATCAGAGGCAAAGGTTTGTGCTGAGCAATCATCCACCAATTGTTGCATTTTATAACTTAGCATACAATCAATTCTCCACAGGCAAAGACACCTATTTGACCTAAGCATCAATATTGATGCTTAGGTCAAATAGTAGATGTCTTTGTCACCATTGATTGCCAAAGACGGCAGTCAATGGAGGTAAATGGGGCCGCTTTAACACCACCCCATTAGGGCGTGGACGCCATTTGGGTTATCAGCCAGAACGAGCTGTGTAGGTTTTGTGCCGCCCCTGGATTAGTCATCACAAACTCTTATCCTCATTGGCGGCATTCAACGCGCCGCACGATTTGCTCTTCAATGAACGTGACTTCATTCGCGGGTGTGAATCTGAGAAAGCGTGGCGCCGTCTCCCGTCCATGCAGGTGGAGGCTCGCCGCTGGTCCTGGCCGCGCTAAAGCTCAGTTAAAGACATGACACATGTCGACGCGCCTCGGGATCCTGAAACAAAACACCCCCCTCGGTGCCGTCCATAAATCTTTTGAGACCACTATCTGGCAGGCCGAGAACACAGTCTCATCATTTACACCCGCACACGAACCCACAGACCTGCACACACACACACACACACACACACACACACACACACACACACACACACACACACACACACACACACGCGCGCACACACACACAAGGAACACACAAACCCACAGACACACACATCTCTGCGCAACCCTCCTGCTGTGCACTTCCACCACGGTTGGTTTTCACACAAAGCGTCCATTTCGATGCATGAATTACGTCTTATCTAATCGTAAAATATTTAAGGTATGTCATTCCGCAGTTTAGCATATTCCCACAACTGGTGTTTTCATCCCTTTCCACATATTTAGCCTGCAGCCAGCTATACAATGGATCTTGCAGCTTTACTCATACATATAAATACATAAGCTTTGCTTTTTATCGGACTGATGTTTGGGGTGTAAACACACTTCCTCTATTGGGATGGAAATGAGACTGTACACTAGCTACTGGACAAATCTGGGCAAAGTGGCGCTAGCAACGAATACTGTAGACGTATTTAACCACAAAAATAAAACCTTCATATCGAATACCCATTCTAGGATGGCACCCCAGTGGCAGCCGTCTCGGCTGAATCCCGTCTACGCGACTGTAATTGGAAACTTTGGTTAAAGGGGCTCATGTCGTTATTCTACTCCTTATATGTTTATACCCGTATACTAATACCGTTTTGGTTTTTTTTGTTTTTTGTTTTGTTGTCATTTAGCAATGTGTTTAAGAGCCTATGTGAACAGTTAAATTAAATACTGTATAAAAAAATCTGATTATCAGCTCTTATTATGCCACCAAAAGCTGAGACAAATGGAATGAGAGTGATGAGAGTGATCAGTTTTTATCCCAAATCCACCGAATAACAAAAACAAAAAAAAAAAAAAAAAAAAAGTGTGCAAACACAATAACTAGACTAAAAAAATCCTAACCCTTTGTTGGATGCGATGGCGTACAAACACCCTGTGTGGCATGCCAAGCCTGCCGACAGCACAGAAGAAAAATCTCTACCTCGCGGGTGCGAAAGGGAGAAAAGTGCGTACATTACCCCAAAATAATGGACTCCGTGAACACTCCACTTTACAATACGCTGCACATTGAGCCTAAAGCCATCACCCATCTATCTAACGATGAAGGCAGGAATCTGTCTGTCTGTCTCTCTGTCTGTCCTTCGACTATCTCGACAACCGTTCATCCGATCTACTTCACACTCGGCGGGTGTATTCCGGGGGGACCCAATGAGGTGCACCGTCTCATTTTTCGTGACACATGTGATATCAATAAACTTTGAACGAACAAGCAAACAGCGAGCCAGCGGGGGGGGGGGGGGCGGGGCCGCAACTGAGTCACAAACAGCGTCTTTCCCCGGTGTGCTGTATGGCTTTAACCCACATCGTCTTCCACAGTGGAACACAGGAATGAATCATTGACATTTTGTCAAACTGTGCCGTCCAACACGTCTTGGAAAGTCTTCCATTTTCGACGGCCATGCACTGGTCAGCGCATTAATGGACAAAACACTCGGCACTCGGGATACGGGAGCATTACTGAGTCATCTGCATAACAAGACAATCCGCTAAACAATCCAATTAACCAATGACAGC